>NC_034194.2:29366925-29373420 GCF_002021735.2 Oncorhynchus kisutch | reverse complement strand
AATCCATGAATGTGCACCCCAATAAATGTCAGACATGCTATTAGGTTATGTACCCAATAGGTCCCTCCAGGTCCTCTGGCACTGGCCTTTTAACAATCCCATAGCCTAGGACCAAGAGGCATTGAGAGGCAGCCTTTAGTTATTATGCCCCAGGCTCTGGAATTGCTTGCCCGAGAAGTGGAGGGGGGCTGAAAACTGTGGACACATTTTCTTAGCTATGCTTTTCCTTAGTGTGCTTTTTAGTTGTTCAATTTGTCATAGTTGCACCCCAGAGTGCCCCTGGGGTGCAACGACAGCTCTAACACTAGGGCAGAGTGCCCCTGGGGTGCAACGACAGCTCTAACACTAGGGCAGAGTGCCCCTGGGGTGCAACGACAGCTCTAACACTAGGGCAGAGTGCCCCTGGGGTGCAATGACAGCTCTAACACTAGGGCAGACTGCCCCTGGGGTGCAACGACAGCTCTAACACTAGGGCAGAGTGCCCCTGGGGTGCAACGACAGCTCTAACACTAGGGCAGAGTGCCCCTGGGGTGCAATGACAGCTCTAACACTAGGGCAGACTGCCCCTGGGGTGCAACGACAGCTCTAACACTAGGGCAGAGTGCCCCTGTGGTGCAACGACAGCTCTAACACTAGGGCAGAGTGCCCCTGTGGTGCAACGACAGCTCTAACACCACGGCAGAGTGCCCCTAGGGTGCAACGACAGCTCTAACATGAGGGCAGAGTGCCCCTGTGGTGCAACGACAGCTCTAACACTAGGGCAGAGTGCCCCTGTGGTGCAACGACAGCTCTAACACCACGGCAGAGTGCCCCTAGGGTGCAACGACAGCTCTAACATGAGGGCAGAGTGCCCCTGTGGTGCAACGACAGCTCTAACACCACGGCAGAGTGCCCCTGGGGTGCAACGACAGCTCTAACACCACGGCAGAGTGCCCCTGTGGTGCAACGACAGCTCTAACACTAGGGCAGAGTGCCCCTGGGGTGCAACGACAGCTCTAACACTAGGGCAGAGTGCCCCTGTGGTGCAACGACAGCTCTAACACTAGGGCAGAGTGCCCCTGTGGTGCAACGACAGCTCTTTGAGAGTGATGTTGAAGGTATTTGTCTTTGAGAGTGATGTTGAAGGTGTGTCTTTGAGAGTGATGTTGAAGTGTGTGTCTTTGAGAGTGATGTTGAAGGTGTGTGTCTTTGAGAGTGATGTTGAAGGTGTGTGTCTTTGAGAGTGATGTTGAAGGTGTGTGTCTTTGAGAGTGATATCCGGCGCCGACAGAGATGGCCGCCTCGCTTCGCGTTCCTGGGAAACTATGCATTTTTTTTACGTGTTATTTCTTACATTAGTACCCCAGGTCATCTTAGGTTTCATTACATACAGTCGAGAAGAACTACTGAATATAAGAGCAGCGTCAACTCACCATCAGTACGACCAAGAATATGACTTTCCCGGAGCGGACCCTGTGTTCTGCCTTTCACCCTGGACAACGGAATGGATCCCAGCCGGCGACCCAAAACAACGACGCCGTAAAAGAGGCAAACGAAGCGGTCTTCTGGTCAGGCTCCGGAGACGGGCACATCGTGCGCCACTCCCTAGCATACTACTCGCCAATGTCCAGTCTCTTGACAACAAGGTTGATGAAATCCGAGCAAGGGTAGCATTCCAGAGGGACATCAGGGACTGTAACGTTCCTTGCTTCACGGAAACATGGCTCACTGGAGAGACGCTATCGGAGTCGGTGCAGCCAGCTGGTTTCTCCACGCATCGCGCCGACAGAAACAAACATCTTTCTGGTAAGAAGAGGGGCGGGGGCGTATGCTTTATGGTTAACGAGACGTGGTGCGGTCACAACAACATACAGGAACTCAAGTCCTTCTGTTCACCTGATTTAGAATTCCTCACAATCAAATGTCGACCGCATTATCTACCAAGGGAATTCTCTTCGATTATAATCACAGCCGTATACATTCCCCCCCAAGCAGACACATCGATGGCTCTGAACAAACTTTATTTGACTCTGTGCAAACTGGAATCCATATATCCTGAGGCTGCATTCATTGTAGCTGGGGATTTTAACAAGGCTAATCTGAAAACAAGACTCCCTAAATTGCATCAGCATATCGATTGCGCAACCAGGGCTGGTAAAACCTGGGATCATTGATATTCTAACTTCCGCGATGCATATAAGTCCCTGCCCCGCCCTCCTTTCGGAAAAGCTGACCACGACTCCATTTTGTTGCTTCCTGCCTACAGACAGAAGCTAAAACAAGAAGCTCCCACGCTGAGGTCTGTTCAACGCTGGTCCGACCAATCTGATTCCACGCTCCAAGACTGCTTCCATCACGTGGACTGGGATATGTTTCGTATTGCGTCAGACAACAACATTGACGAATACGCTGATTCGGTGAGCGAGTTCATTAGAACGTGCGTTGAAGATATTGTTCCCATAGCAATGATTAAAACATTCCCAAACCAGAAACCGTGGATTGATGGCAGCATTCGCGTGAAACTGAAAGCGCAAACCACTGCTTTTAATCAGGGCAAGGTGACCGGAAACATGACCGAATACAAACAGTGTAGCTATTCACTCCGCAAGGCAATCAAACAAGCTAAGCGTCAGTATAGAGAAAAAGTAGAATCACAATTCAACGGTTCAGACACAAGAGGTATGTGGCAGGGTCTACAGTCAATCACGGATTACAAAAAGAAAACCAGCACCGTCACGGACCAGGATGTCTTGCTCCCAGGCAGACTAAATAACTTTTTTTCCCGCTTTGAGGACAATACAGTGCCACTGACACGGCCCGCAACCAAAACATGCGGATTCTCCTTCACTGCAGCCGAGGTGAGTAAAACATTTAAACGTGTTAACCCTCGCAAGGCTGCAGGCCCAGACGGCATCCCCAGCCGCGCCCTCAGAGTATGCGCAGACCAGCTGGCTGGTGTGTTTACGGACATATTCAATCGATCCCTATCCCAGTCTGCTGTTCCCACATGCTTCAAGAGGGCCACCATTGTTCCTGTTCCCAAGAAAGCTAAGGTAACTGAGCTAAACGACTACCGCCACGTAGCACTCACTTCTGTCATCATGAAGTGCTTTGAGAGACTAGTCAAGGACCATATCCCCTCCACCCTACCTGACACCCTAGACCCACTCCAATTTGCTTACCGCCCAAATAGGTCCACAGACGATGCAATCTCAACCACACTGCACACTGCTCTAACCCATCTGGACAAGAGGAATACCTATGTGAGAATGCTGTTCATCGACTACAGCTCAGCATTTAACACCATAGTACCCTCCAAACTCATCATCAAGCTCGAGATCCTGGGTCTCGACCCCGCCCTGTGCAACTGGGTACTGGACTTCCTGACGGGCTGCCCCCAGGTGGTGAGGGTAGGTAACAACATCTCCACCCCGCTGATCCTCAACACTGGGGCCCCACAAGGGTGCGTTCTGAGCCCTCTCCTGTACTCCCTGTTCACCCACGACTGCGTGGCCACGCACGCCTCCAACTCAGTCATCAAGTTTGCGGACGAGACAACAGTGGTAGGCTTGATTACCAACAACGACGAGACGGCCTACAGGGAGGAGGTGAGGGCCCTCGGAGTGTGGTGTCAGGAAAATAACCTCACACTCAACGTCAACAAAACTATGGAGATGATTGTGGACTTCAGGAAACAGCAGAGGGAACACCCCCTATCCACATCGATGGAACAGTAGTGGAGAGGGTAGTAAGTTTTAAGTTCCTCGGCGTACACATCACAGACAAACTGAATTGGTCCACCCACACAGACAGCATTGTGAAGAAGGCGCAGCAGCGCCTCTTCAACCTCAGGAGGCTGAAGAAATTTGTCTTGTCACCAAAAGCACTCACAAACATCTACAGATGCACAATCGAGAGCATCCTGTCGGGCTGTATCACCGCCTGGTTACGGCAACTGCTCCGCCCACAACCGTAAGGCTCTCCAGAGGGTAGTGAGGTCTGCACAACGCATGCCCTCCAGGACATCTACACCACCCGATGTCACAGGAAGGCCATAAAGATCATCAAGGACAACAACCACCCGAGCCACTGCCTGTTCACCCCGCTATCATCAAGAAGGCGAGGTCAGTACAGGTGCATCAAAGCTGGGACCGAGAGACTGAAAAACAGCTTCTATCTCAAGGCCATCAGACTGTTAAACAGCCACCAATAACATTGAGTAGCTGCTGCCAACACACTGACTCAACTCCAGCCACTTTAATAATGGGAATTGATGGGAATTTATGTAAAATACAGTGCCTTGAGAAAGTATTCGCCCCCCTTGAACTTTGCGACCGTCTGCCACATTTCAGGCTTGTAACATAAAGATATAAAACTGTATTTTTTTGTGAAGAATCAACAACAAGTGGGACACAATCATGAAGTGGAACGACATTTATTGGATATTTCAAACTTTTTTAACAAATCAAAAACTGAAAAATTGGGCGTGCAAAATTATTCAGCCCCTTTACTTTCAGTGCAGCAAACTCTCTCCAGAAGTTCAGTGAGGATCTCTGAATGTTCCAATGTTGACCTAAATAACTAATGATGATAAATACAATCCACCTGTGTGTAATAGAGTCTCCGTATAAATGCACCTGCACTGTGATAGTCTCAGAGGTCCGTTAAAAGCGCAGAGAGCATCATGAAGAACAAGGAACACACCAGGCAGGTCCGAGATACTGTTGTGAAGAAGTTTAAAGCCGGTTTTGGATACAAAAAGATTTCCCAAGCTTTAAACATCCCAAGGAGCACTGTGCAAGCGATAATATTGAAATGGAAGGAGTATCAGACCACTGCAAATCTACCAAGACCTGGCCGTCCCTCTAAACTTTCAGCTCATACAAGGAGAAGACTGATCAGAGATGCAGCCAAGAGGCCCATGATCACTCTGGATGAACTGCAGAGATCTACAGCTGAGGTGGGAGACTCTGTCCATAGGACAACAATCAGTCGTATATTGCACAAATCTGGCCTTTATGGAAGAGTGGCAAGAAGAAACCCATTTCTTAAAGATATTCATAAAAAGTGTTGTTTAAAGTTTGCCACAAGCCACCTGGGAGACACACCAAACATGTGGAAGAAGGTGCTTCTTTTTTTTTGAACTTTTTGGCAACAATGCAAAACGTTATGTTTGGCGTAAAAGCAACACAGCTCATCATCCTGAACACACCATCACCACTGTCAAACATGGTGGTGGCAGCATCATGGTTTGGGCCTGCTTTTCTTCAGCAGGGACAGGGAAGATGGTTAAAATTGATGGGAAGATGGATGGAGCCAAATACAGGACCATTCTGGAAGAAAACCTGATGGAGTCTGCAAAAGACCTGAGACTGGGACGGAGATTTGTCTTCCAACAAGACAATGATCCAAAACATAAAGCAAAATCTACAATGGAATGGTTAAAAAATAAACATATCCAGGTGTTAGAATGGCCAAGTCAAAGTCCAGACCTGAATCCAATCGAGAATCTGTGGAAAGAACTGAAAACTGCTGTTCACAAATGCTCTCCATCCAACCTCACTGAGCTCGAGCTGTTTTGCAAGGAGGAATGGGAAAAAATGTCAGTCTCTCGATGTGCAAAACTGATAGAGACATACCCCAAGCGACTTACAGCTGTAATCGCAGGAAAAGGTGGCGCTACAAAGTATTAACTTAAGGGGGCAGAATAATTTTGCGCGCCCAATTCTTCAGTTTTTGATTTGTTAAAAAAGTTTGAAATATCCAATAAATGTCGTTCCACTTCATGATTGTGTCCCACTTGTTGTTGATTCTTCACAAAAAAATACAGTTTTATATCTTTATGTTACAAGCCTGAAATGTGGCAAAAGGTCGCAAAGTTCAAGGGGGCCGAATACTTTCGCAAGGCACTGTATATCACTAGCCACTTTAAACAATGCTACCTAATATAATGTTTACATACCCTACATTATTTATCTCATATGTATACGTATATACTGTACTCTATATCATCTACTGCATCTTTATGTAATACATGTATCACTAGCCACTTTAACTATGCCACTTTGTTTACATACTCATCTCATATGTATATACTGTACTCGATACCATCTACTGTATCTTGCCTATGCCGCTCTGTACCATCACTCATTCATATATCTTTATGTACATATTCTTTATCCCTTTTCACTTGTGTGTATAAGGTAGTAGTTTTGGAATTGTTAGCTAGATTACTCGTTGGTTATTACTGCATTGTCAGAACTAGAAGCACAAGCATTTCGCTACACTCACATTAACATCTGCTAACCATGTGTATGTGACAAATAAAATGTGATTTGATTTGAAGGTGTGTCTTTGAGAGTGATGTTGAAGGTGTTTGTCTTTGAGAGTGATATTGAAGATATGTGTCTTTGAGAGTGATGTTGAAGGTGTGTGTCTTTGAGAGTGATGTTGAAGGTATGTCTTTGAGAGTGATGTTGAAGGTGTGTGTCTTTGAGAGTGATGTTGAAGGTGTTT
>NC_034194.2:29341925-29359425 GCF_002021735.2 Oncorhynchus kisutch | reverse complement strand
TGTGTGTGTGTGTGTGTGTGTGTGTGTGTGTGTGTGTGTGTGTGTTTGCGTGTGTGTGTGTGTGTGTGTTTGCGTGTGTGTGTGTGTGTTTGCGTGTGTGTGTGTGTGTGTGTGTGTGTGTGTGTGTGTGTGTGTGTGTGTGTGTGTGTGTGTGTGTGTGTGTGTGTGTGTGTGTGTGTGTGTGTGTTTGCGTGTGTGTGTGTGTGTTTGCGTGTGTGTGTGCACTTTTCTACTTGTCACAGATGTCTCTGATCTTCTTCAGCTGGGCACTCTGACACTCCTCGGCTATGGCTGTCAACTTCTCCAACAGCTAGAGATCCACAGGAAAAAGGACACTGGTTATCCTACAGTTTGTCTGCCTCGTAGCATATGATAGCTGACTCATGCTTTCTGTTTAACTCAGGTATGACTTATCGGTTGACATTGGAGAATATAATTGGTCTGTCAGTATGGTTCTATTCATCATGGATAAACTCTGACACCTCATCCACACAAACTGTACACAGATCAGGTACTACACTCAGTCACTGATCTAAGGTCAGCACAACAGGGTGATTTTGGCCATAAAGCCCTCGTTATACTGAGTTGAGGGTTAATGCCGATTCAACACAAATAATACATCTACTGTATGTAGTTAGGTACGCTGGTCTCTAGTATAACTCTGGTTGGGGATATGGTTAGGTGTGTGTGTGTGTGTGTGTGTGTGTGTGTGTGTGTGTGTGTGTGTGCATGTACCATTTTGTTGTGTTCTTTCTTCTGGTACTTCTCACTGTAATACTGCTCCTGTCTCAGTGCGAGTAGCTGTTGTTGCTGCTTCTCCTTCAGCTCAGACAGTCTCTGACTGGACTCCTGGTCCAACACACACAGCTCCTGCTCCAGGGTCGACAGGGACTGCTCCGACCTGCTAAACACACACGTAGGGGTTGGTAATGTTCTTTAGTTGTGCTGTGATTGGGTAATGTTCTATAGTTACACCGTGATTGGCTCAGTGTTCTGTCACTCATGGGGACACTACGTCACGCCAAATCTAAGGGTAGAGATAGAAAATTAATGTCTCATGGGTGCTGCCATAGAGTTACATTAGAAGTGCCCATCCAAGAAGGTTCAAGGTCATTAGCCACAGATAAAATGATGTCTAATCACGTTATATCTACAGTAGCTTTGATTGGACAATCAGCATCATACTTTCAAAATCTAATCTAGCAAGCTAGCAGTCATCATCATGAATCAAGTCAACAGTCTACTGGCAAATCCTTTTTAAATTAGGAGAAATTATAGATAAAACGTATCGGTACTCATCGGTCATCGGACATAAACATTAAACAACAAGCTAGAAATCACAAATTCAACAATGAGTGATTTGGAAGGAATTAGTGGCTAACTGCAAGTATTGCAAAGCAATCACCAGCCTGCTATTCAGTGGAATGGGTGTGTGGTTCCAAGTCTGGGTTTAAGGGTCACTTTACCAAGCATAAAAGGATAAACATTCCACATTGGCCATGTTGTCAATTCAGTATGACTTCTGCCGTGCTCAAAACAACTGGAAACTCAGAACTGGGAAATCTGACTTCAGTGAGTTCAAGACAACTGGGAACTCGGGAAAAAAAAAGAGCTCTGACTGGGAAAATACGCTTTGAACGGTCATCCAACTCGGGAACTTGGGCTCTTTCTAGAGCTCCGACCTGAAGATCACTGACGTCATCTTGACTCAACCTTGATTTTTTTCAGAGTTTCCAGTTGTCTTGAAAGCAGCATAAATCCAGAGAATGACAGACTTTGATGATAAAGTTTGATGACAAAATTTGCACACAAAGGACCGCCGCGCAGCCTTCCTGTTCAAGTGAGCACAGCACAACAAGGTGAGTCCGAAAATGCTGCTGCATAAATTATGTCTTTTTAATTTTTTTAAATTTTATTTCACCTTTAACCAGGTAGGCCATTTAACCAGGTAGGCCAGTTGAGAACAAGTTCTCATTTACAACTGCTAACTGGCCAAGATAAAGCAAAGAGGTGGGACACAAACAACAATACAGAGTTACACATGGAATAAACAAATGTAGTAGATTGCAACTCTGCCCTCTTTGGAAGTTCTATCTTGTCGGAAAATGTTATAGTTAGGGATGGAAATGTCAGGATTTTTGGTGACCTTCCTAAGCCAGTATTCAGACAAATCAAATCAAAGTTTATTTGTCACATGCGCCGAATACAACAGGTGTAGACCTTACAATGAAATGCTTACTTACAGGCTCTAACCAATGGTTTCGAAAAAAAGGTGTGTATGTGTGTGTGTGGGTAAGTAAAGAAATAAAACAACAGTAAAAAGACATTTGAAAAAAAAGTAGCAAGGCTATATACAGACACCTGTTAGTCAGGTTTATTGAGGTAGTATGTACATGTAGGTATCGTTAAAGTGACTATGCATATATGATGAACAGAGAGTACCAGAAGCGTAAAAAGAGGGGTTGGCGGGTGGTGGGACACAATGCAGATAGCCCGATTAGCCAATGTGTGGGAGCACTGGTTGGTCGGGCCATTGAGGTAGTATGTACATGAATGTATAGTTAAAGTGACTATGCATATAAGATAAACAGAGAGTAGCTGCAGCGTAAAAGAGGGGTTGGGGCGGCACACAATGCAAATAGTCCAGGTAGCCATTTGATTATCTGTTCAGGAGTCTTATGGCTTGGGGGTAAAGACTGTTGAGAAGCCTTTTTATCCTAGACTTTGCACTCCGGTACCGCTTGCCATGCGGTAGTAGAGAGAACAGTCTATGACTGGGGTGGCTGGGGTCTTTGACAATTTTTAGGGCCTTCCTCTGACACCGCCTGGTGTAAAGGTCCTGGATGGCAGGCAGCTTTGCCCCAGTGATGTACTGGGCCGTACGCACTACCCTCTGAAGTGCCTTGCGGTCGGAGGCCGAGCAATTGCCGTACCAGGCAGTGATGCAACCGGTCAGGATGCTCTCGATGTTACAGCTGTAGAACCGTTTGAGGATCTCAGGACCCATGCCAAATCTTTTTAGTTTCCTGAGGGGGAATAGGCTTTGTAGTGCCCTCTTCACGACTGTCTTGGTGTGTTTGGACCAATCTAGTTTGTTGTTAATGTGGACACCAAGGAATTTGAAGCTCTCAACCTGCTCCACTACAGCCCCGTCGATGATAATGGGGACATGCTTGGTGCTCCTTTTCCTGTAGTCCACAATCATCTCCTTAGTCTTGGTTACGTTGAGGGATGGGTTGTTATTTTGTTACCACCCGGCCAGGTCTCTGACCTCCTACCTAAAGGCTGTCTCGTCGTTGTCGGTGATCAGGCCTACCACTGTTGTGTAGTCAGCAAACTTAATGATGGTTTTGGAGTCATGCCTGGCCATGCAGTTGTGGGTGAACAGGGAATACAGGAGGGGACTGAGCACACACCCTTGGGGAGCTCCAGTGTGGCAGATCAGCGTTGCAGATTTGTTGCTACCTACCCTCACCACCTGGGGGTGGCCTGTCAGGAAGTCCAGGATCCAGTTGCAGAGGGAGGTGTTTAGTCCCAGGATCCTTAGCTTGGTGATGAGCTTTGAGGGTACTATGGTGTTGAACACTGAGCTGTCGTCAATGAACAGCATTCTCACATAGGTGTTCCTTTGTCCAGGTGGGAAAGGGCAGTGTGGAGTGCATCATCTGTGGATTTGTTTGGGCGGTATGCAAATTGGAGTGGGTCTAGGGTTTCTGGGATAATGGTGTTGATGTGAACCATTACCAGCCAATCAAAAGGACTTCATGGCTACGGACGTGAGTGCTACGGGCCTGTAGTCATTTAGGCAGGTTGCCTTTGTGTTCTTGGGCACAGGGACTATGGTGGTCTGCTTGAAGCATGTTGGTATTACAGACTCGATCAGGGACATGATGAAAATGTCAGTGAAGACACCTGCCAGTTGGTCAGCACATGCCCGGAGCACACATCCTGGTAATCCGTCTGGCCCCGCAGCCTTGTGTATGTTGACCTGTTTATAGGTCTTACTCACGTCGGCTACGGAGAGCGTGATCACACAGTCATCCAGAACAGCAGATGCTCTCATGCATGCCTCAGTGTTGCTTACCTCGAAGCGAGCATAGAAGTGATTTAGCTCGTCTGGTAGGCTCGTGTCACTGGGCAGCTCGCGGCTGTGCTTCCCTTTGTAGTCTATTATGGTTTGCAAGCCCTGTCACATCCGATGAGCGTAAGAGCCGGTGTAGTATGATTCAATCATAGCCCTGTATTGACGCTCTGCCTTATTGATGGTTCGTCGCAGGGCATAGCGGGATTTCTTGTAAGCTTCCGGGTTAGAGTCCCGAACCTTGAAAGCGGCAGCTCTACCCTTTAGCTCAGTGCGAAAGTTGCTTGTAATCCATGGCTTCGGTTGGGTTATGTACGTACAGTCACTGTGGGGACAACGTCCTCAATGGACTTATTGATAAAGCCAGTGACTGATGTGGTGTATTCCTCAATGTCATCGGAAGAATCCCGGAACATGTTCCAGTCTGTGATAGTAAAGCAGTCCTGAAGTTTAGCATCTGCTTCATCTGACCATTTTTTATAGACCAAGTCACTGGACACGGCTAGGACATCCGGGTTGGCAGAGTGTGCTGAGGCAGCGAATAAAACAAAAATGGGGAGGAGGCTTCTAATGTTAACATGCATGAAACCAAGGCTTTTACGTTTACAGAAGTCAACAAATGAGAGTGCCTGGGGAATGGGAGTGATGCTGGGCGCTGCAGGGCCTGTATGAACCTTTACATCACCAGAGGAACAGAGGAGGAGTAGGATAAGGGTACAGCTAAAGACTATAAGAACTGGTTGTCTAGTGCATTCAGAACAGAGAGTAAAAGGAGCAGGTTTCTGGGCGCGGAAGAATAGATTCAAGGCATAATGTACAGACAAGGGTATGGTAGGATGTGAATACAGTGGAGGTAAACCTAGGCATTGCGTGCTGATGAGAGAGGTTTTGTCTCTAGAGACATTGTTTAGACCAGGTGAGGTCACCACATGTGTGGGAGGTGAAACAAACAGGCTAGCTAAGTCATATTGAGCAGGGCTGGAGGCTCTACAGTGAAATAAGACAATAATCACTAACCAAAACAGTAATGGACAAGACATATTGACATTAGGGAGAGACATGCGTAGCTGAGTGATCATAGGGACCAGTGGGAGGCTAGGCGAGCTGGAGACATGGTGATTCAGACAGCTAGCGGGTCGGGGCTAGAAGGCTAGTAGAAGGGATTTAGGGGGGGCGTCGCGGGGGAAGAAGTCTGTTGTTTGTTGTCCCCTCGGACGGTTACGTCGGCAGGCTAGTCGTGTTGGATTGGCAGGGATCCGTGTAGGCAGTAAAAGGGTCCAAAGCAAAATAGGTATTGTTGCTCAAGAAATTGGCTGATGGTCCTCTTCAGCTAACAGTCTGATATGCTCTAGGCAGCTAGCGGGCCGCGGATGGGCCTTCAGGGAACGTCGCAACGGAGCAGCGTGTTGAAACACCTCGGATGGATTACGTCGGTAGACCAGTCGTGGTGGAATCGGCGGGGCGCCGTGTCGGTAGTAAAAGGGGTCCAGGCCAATTGGCAAAATACAGTGCCTTGCGAAAGTATTCGGCCCCCTTGAACTTTGCGACCTTTTGCCACATTTCAGGCTTCAAACATAAAGATATAAAACTGTATTTTTTTGTGAAGAATCAACAACAAGTGGGACACAATCATGAAGTGGAAGGACATTTATTGGATATTTCAAACTTTTTTAACAAATCAAAAACTGAAAAATTGGGCGTGCAAAATTATTCAGCCCCCTTAAGTTAATACTTTGTAGCGCCACCTTTTGCTGCGATTACAGCTGTAAGTCGCTTGGGGTATGTCTCTATCAGTTTTGCACATCGAGAGACTGACATTTTTTCCCATTCCTCCTTGCAAAACAGCTCGAGCTCAGTGAGGTTGGATGGAGAGCATTTGTGAACAGCAGTTTTCAGTTCTTTCCACAGATTCTCGATTGGATTCAGGTCTGGACTTTGACTTGGCCATTCTAACACCTGGATATGTTTATTTTTTAACCATTCCATTGTAGATTTTGCTTTATGTTTTGGATCATTGTCTTGTTGGAAGACAAATCTCCGTCCCAGTGTCAGGTCTTTTGCAGATTCCATCAGGTTTTCTTCCAGAATGGTCCTGTATTTGGCTCCATCCATCTTCCCATCAATTTTAACCATCTTCCCTGTCCCTGCTGAAGAAAAGCAGGCCCAAACCATGATGCTGCCACCACCATGTTTGACAGTGGTGATGGTGTGTTCAGGATGATGAGCTGTGTTGCTTTTACGCCAAACATAACGTTTTGCATTGTTGCCAAAAAGTTCAATTTTGGTTTCATCTGACCAGAGCACCTTCTTCCACATGTTTGGTGTGTCTCCCAGGTGGCTTGTGGCAAACTTTAAACAACACTTTTTATGGATATCTTTAAGAAATGGGTTTCTTCTTGCCACTCTTCCATAAAGGCCAGATTTGTGCAATATACGACTGATTGTTGTCCTATGGACAGAGTCTCCCACCTCAGCTGTAGATCTCTGCAGTTCATCCAGAGTGATCATGGGCCTCTTGGCTGCATCTCTGATCAGTCTTCTCCTTGTATGAGCTGAAAGTTTAGAGGGACGGCCAGGTCTTGGTAGATTTGCAGTGGTCTGATACTCCTTCCATTTCAATATTATCGCTTGCACAGTGCTCCTTGGGATGTTTAAAGCTTGGGAAATCTTTTTGTATCCAAATCCGGCTTTAAACTTCTTCACAACAGTATCTCGGACCTGCCTGGTGTGTTCCTTGTTCTTCATGATGCTCTCTGCGCTTTTAACGGACCTCTGAGACTATCACAGTGCAGGTGCATTTATACGGAGACTCTATTACACACAGGTGGATTGTATTTATTTAGGTCAACATTGGAACATTCAGAGATCCTCACTGAACTTCTGGAGAGAGTTTGCTGCACTGAAAGTAAAGGGGCTGAATAATTTTGCACGCCCAATTTTTCAGTTTTTGATTTGTTAAAAAAGTTTGAAATATCCAATAAATGTCGTTCCACTTCATGATTGTGTCCCACTTGTTGTTGATTCTTCACAAAAAAATACAGTTTTATATCTTTATGTTACAAGCCTGAAATGTGGCAGACGGTCGCAAAGTTCAAGGGGGCCGAATACTTTCGCAAGGCACTGTATGTATTGTAGCCCAAGGAGTGGCTGATGGACCAGGGAGATATGTATACTGTAGCTAAGAAAGTAATACTCAGTGTATGTTGTGTAGTAAGCTGTTAGTAGCCCATGTGCATCACCCTAATCATTTGGTCCCTTTCCCCCTCATAACAGAGCCTACTGTTCTGACTTGGTGGTGCACATGTAACCTATTGCCTGTTTTAGAGAAATGTCATCATCGAATATTGTAAGAGCTTTCATTGTCTGCTGATATGCCCCCTTTATTTATCCTATGGTTTTGTCTTGGTGTACAGGGAGAATACTGTAAGAACGGCCCATGTTCTGAGTCCTAGCTTGCTCATTAATGTCTTAATCGAAATGACAGATTGCCTCATACCCACTTATCGTCCCCTTATGCCATAGTTTGTACATCTCAATAGTCATTAAAAACCACATTTGTTTAAGCAAGTCAGCCATATCAGCTATGTATTTTTTAAAGGCAATAAATTAGGCTGAATGAATTGTTTCACTGCCAGACAAGGCGTAGCAGTGGTAAGGTGTTGGGACTTCTGTTGGGAGAGTTTGTGGGCACCGTTTGTCACCGTTATAGTGCAATAAATCTATTGTTTAGTGTTGTGTTGTGTAGTAGCTTTGCTGGCATGGATTATTTTTTGGTTTTGCCTACCAAGATTTATATCCTAAAATCGCCACTGGTGAGAGGAATAGAGGGATACAGAAAGAAGGGCAGGGAGGAGGACTAAGAGGAGGGGAAGAGTAGCAGAGGAGGACTAAGAGGAGGAGAAGAAGAGTAGCGGAGGAGGACTAAGAGGAGGAGAAGAAGAGTAGCGGAGGAGGACTAAGAGGAGGGGAAGAGTAGCAGAGGAGGACTAAGAGGAGGAGAAGAAGAGCAGGGAGGAGGACTAAGAGGAGGAGAAGAAGGGCAGGGAGGAGGACTAAGAGGAGGAGAAGAAGAGCAGGGAGGAGGACTAAGAGGATGAGAAGAAGAGCAGGGAGGAGGACTAAGAGGAGGAGAAGAAGAGCAGGGAGGAGGACTAAGAGGAGGAGAAGAAGAGCAGGGAGGAGGACTAAGAGGAGGAGAAGAAGAGCAGGGAGGAGGACTAAGAGGAGGAGAAGAAGAGCAGGGAGGAGGACTAAGAGGAGGAGAAGAAGAGTAGGGAGGAGGACTAAGAGGAGGAGAAGAAGAGCAGGGAGGAGGACTAAGAGGAGGAGAAGAAGAGCAGGGAGGAGGACTAAGAGGATGAGAAGAAGAGCAGGGAGGAGGACTAAGAGGAGGAGAAGAAGAGCAGGGAGGAGGACTAAGAGGAGGAGAAGAAGAGCAGGGAGGAGGACTAAGAGGATGAGAAGAAGAGCAGGGAGGAGGACTAAGAGGAGGGGAAGAAGAGCAGGGAGGAGGACTAAGAGGAGGGGAAGAAGAGCAGGGAGGAGGACTAAGAGGAGGAGAAGAAGAGCAGGGAGGAGGACTAAGAGGAGGGGAAGAAGAGCAGGGAGGAGGACTAAGAGGAGGGGAAGAAGAGCAGGGAGGAGGACTAAGAGGAGGAGAAGAGGAGCAGGGAGGAGGACTAAGAGGATGAGAAGAAGAGCAGGGAGGAGGACTAAGAGGAGGAGAAGAAGAGCAGGGAGGAGGACTAAGAGGAGGAGAAGAAGAGCAGGGAGGAGGACTAAGAGGAGGGGAAGAGTAGCAGAGGAGGACTAAGAGGAGGAGAAGAAGAGTAGCGGAGGAGGACTAAGAGGAGGAGAAGAAGAGTAGCGGAGGAGGACTAAGAGGAGGAGAAGAAGAGTAGCGGAGGAGGACTAAGAGGAGGAGAAGAAGAGCAGGGCTACCTACCTTTTCTTACCATCACGTTTGTGGCTCTTCTGCAGCGTGGAGGTCCTGCGCTGGTGCTGGTTCTGCAGCTCTGCAGCCCTGGCCGTGTGCTCCTTGATCAGCTCGCTGGTCTTACGGTGGTGTTTCCTTACCAACTCCTTCATCTCTTTATACTGCTTCCTCTGCTCCCTCACAAAGCCCTTCTGCTGCTTCAACTCCTCTACTGTCTGGGCCTCCATCTCTGGAAGAAGGAGGGATGCAAAGAAGAGAGAGAGAGAGAGAGAGAGAGAGAGAGAGAGAGAGAGAGAGAGAGAGAGAGAGAGAGAGAGAGAGAGAGAGAGAGAGAGAGAGAGAAAAGTGTTTTGATCAATGCCTTTCTTCCTGTCAGTTTTGTTTCTTTACATACAGGATGCACAATTCTGTGATGTTTCAGATTGGTGTAATGCCAGTACAGATAGACAAATGACCACACATGTTCACTTAGCTTGTTACTGAGTCTTACTTAATTGGTCTACACGGACAAGTTCTGGCCTCTCGGAAAGATATCCGTTTGTCTCTGTGAATGGTTTGTCCTCTGACAAATCAACTGTAAATTTCGGTGATCCTCAAGGTTCCGTTTTAGGACCACTATTGTTTTCACTATATATTTTACCTCTTGGGGATGTCATTCGAAAACATAATGTTAACTTTCACTGCTATGCGGATGACACACAGCTGTACATTTCAATGAAACATGGTGAAGCCCCAAAATTGCCCTCGCTAGAAGCCTGTGTTTCAGACATAAGGAAGTGGATGGCTGCAAACTTTCTACTTTTAAACTCGGACAAAACAGAGATGCTTGTTCTAGGTCCCAAGAAACAAAGAGATCTTCTGTTGAATCTGACAATTAATCTGGATGGTTATACAGTCATTTCAAATAAAACTGTGAAGGACCTCGGTGTTACTCTGGACCCTGATCTCTCTTTTGACGAACATATCAAGAAGGTTTCAAGGACAGCTTCTTTCCATCTATGTAACATTGCAAAAATCAGAAACTTTCTGTCGAAAAATGATGCTGAAAAATTAATCCATGCTTTTGTTACTTCTAGGTTAGACTACTGCAATGTTCTACTTTCCGGCTACCCGGATAAAGCACTAAATAAACTTCAGTTAGTGCTAAATACGGCTGCTAGAATCCTGACTAGAACCAAAATATTTGATCATATTACTCCAGTGCTAGCCTCCCTACACTGGCTTCCTGTTAAGGCAAGGGCTGATTTCAAGGTTTTACTGCTAACCTACAAAGCATTACATGGGCTTGCTCCTACCTATCTTTCCGATTTGGTCCTGCCGTACATACCTACACGTACCCTACAAGACGCAGGCCTCCTAATTGTCCCTAGAATTTCTAAGCAAACAGCTGGAGGCAGGGCTTTCTCATATAGAGCTCCATTTTTATGGAATGGTCTGCCTACCCATGTGAGAGACGCAGCCTCGGTCTCAACCTTTAAGTCTTTACTGAAGACTCATCTCTTCAGTAGATCATATGATTGAGTGTAGTCTGGCCCAGGAGTGTGAAGGTGAACGGAAAGGCTCTGGAGCAACGAACCGCCCTTACTGTCTCTGCCTGGCCGGTTCCCCTCTCTCCACTGGGATTCTGTGCCTCTAACCCTATTACAGGGGCGGAGTCACTGGCTTACTGGTGCTCTTCCTTGCCATCCCTAGGAGGGGTGCATTGCTTGAGTGGGTTGAGTCACTGATCTTCCTGTCTGGGTTGGCGCCCCACCTTGGGTTGTGCCGTGGCGAAGATCTTTGTGGCCTGTACTCGGCCTTGTCTCAGGATGGTAAGTTGGTGGTTGAAGTTATCCCTCTAGTGGTGTGGGGGCTGTGCTTTGGAAAAGTGGGTGAGGTTATATCCTTCCTGTTTGGCCCTGTCCGGGGGTATCATCGGATGGGGCAACAGTGTCTCCTGACCCCTCCTGTCTCAGCCTCCAGTATTTATGTTGCAGTAGTTTATGTGTCGGGGGGCTAGGGTCAGTTTGTTATATCTGGAGTACTTATCCTGTCTTATCCGGTGTCCTGTGTGAATTTAAGTATGCTCTCTTTCTTTCCCTCTCTCGGAGGACCTGAGCCCTAGGACCATGCCTCAGGACTACCTGGCATGATGACTCCTTGCTGTCCCCAGTCCACCTGGCCGTGCTGCTGCTCCAGTTTCAACTGTTCTGCCTGCAGCTATGGAACCCTGACCTGTTCACCGGACGTGCTACCTGTCCCAGACCTGCTGTTTTCAACTCTCTAGAGACAGCAGGAACGGTAGAGGTACTCTTAATGATCGGCTATGAAAAGCCAACTGACATTTACTCCTGAGGTGCTGACTTGTTGCACCCTCGACAACTACTGTGATTATTATTATTTGACCATGCTGGTCATTTATGAACATTTGAACATCTTGGCCATGTTCTGTTATAATCTCCACCCGGCACAGCCAGAAGAGGACTGGCCACCCCTCATAGCCTGTTTCCTCTCTAGGTTTCTTCCTCGGTTTAGGCCTTTCTAGGGAGTTTTTCCTAGCCACCGTGCTTCTACACATTGCTTGCTGTTTTGGGTTTTAGGCTGGGTTTCTGTATAGCACTTTGAGATATCAGCTGATGTAAGAAGGGCTATATAAATACATTTGATTTGATTACTCTAGTCTTACCTGTGAGAACACTCTGAATGACGTCCTCAGTCTTCACTGCAATTTTCACTGAACCTGATGAACAATATAGACCTGTTAGTGCGGGTTTTGGCAGGTTGTATCTGGCAACCCAAGTGGGTGGTAAATGTGTTGTGGAATGCCAAATGTAAGTTAACTGGTTGCCGTTTCGGAGTCACAGTCATGATAAACTACATGGCAAAAAATATGTGGACACCCCTACAAATGAGTGGATTTGACTATTTCAACCACACCCTTTGCTGACAGGTGTATAAAATTGAGCACACACCCACCCAATCTCCATAGACAAACATTGGCAGTAGAATGGCCTTACTGAAGAGCTGTTAGTTCATCAAAGTCAGTTCATCAAATTCCTGCCCTGCCCCAGCTGGTCAACTGTAAGTGCTGTTATTGTGAAGTGGAAACGTCTAGGAGCAACAATGGCTTAGCCACGAAGTGGTAGGCCACACTAGCTCACAGAACGGAACCGCTGAGTGCTGAAGCCCGTATCGCTTAAAAATCGTCTGTCCATGGTTACAATAATCACTGCAGAGTTTCAAACCGCCACTGGAAGCACAAGAACTGTTCCTCGGGAGCTTCATGAAATGGCTTTCCATGGCAAAGCAGCCCCACACAAGCCTAAGATCAACTGGAGTGGTGGTCGATACAGAAATTATTTGTCGAGATTGGTTTAGAAAAACATGACTGGCCTGCACAGAGCCCTGATCTCAACCCCATCAAACAACTTTGGAATTAATTGCAACACCGGCTGCGAGCCAGGTCTAATCGCTATACATCAGTGCCCAACCTCACTAATGCTCCTGGTTGAATGGAAGCAAGTCCCCGCAGCAATGTTCCGACATCAAGTGGAAAGCCTTCCCAGAAGAGTGGAGGCTGTTTTCACAGCAAAGGGGGACCAACTCCATATTAATGCCCATGATTTTGGAATGAGATGTTCAACGAGCAGATGTCCACATTCTTTTGGTCATGCAGTGTTTGTTTGTTTGTTTTTTCCTCATGAAGCGCTTTGAGATTTCTATTATGAAAAGCGCAATAGAAGTTTAATAAATTATTATTATTATTATTACTGTAAGTTCAAGTGGAGAGTTGACCTCTACCTGTGGGCTGTGGCTGGTGGCTGACCAGGCTGGGGGGTTTGGAGGAGATGATGGGGGTGTGGCTGACCCCGTTCTCTGCTGGCAAGGTCACCCGGGGGTCAGGCTCCATTGGGTCATCACCAGCCGCCTCCACCTATCAATCAAATACATTGACAGCGCAACTGATAAGGTGCCTTTATGAGGCATTTTTTACTGAGCCTCAAAGCACTTTATCAGGTCCACACAGTACTGGTCACATTGACTTATCACATCATCTGACTAGAGTGTCAGCATCTGCCCAATGTACTGTACAGCTGAAGTCGAAAGTTTCACAATTCCTGACATTTAATCCTAGTAAAAATTCCCTGTCTTAGGTCCGTTAGGATCACCACTTAATTTTAAGAATGTGAAATGTCAGAATAATAGCCGAGATAATGATTTATTTCAGATTTGATTTATTTCATCACATTCCCAGTGGTTCAGAAGTTTACATACACTCAGTTAGTATTTGGTAGCATTGCCTTGAAATTGTTTAACTTGGTCAAACATTTTGGGTAGCCTTCCACAAGCTTCCCACAATAAGTTGGGTGACTTTTGGCCCATTCCTCCTGACAGAGCTGGTGTAACTGAGTCAGGTTTGTAGGCCTCCTTGCTCGCACACTCTTTCAGTTCTGCCCACAAATCTTCTATAGGATTGGAGGTCAGGGCTTTGTGATGGACACTCCAATACCTTGACTTTGTTGTCCTTAAGCCATTTTGCCACAACTTTGGAAGTACGCTTGGGGTCATTGTCCATTTGGAAGACCCATTTGCGACCAAGCTCTAACTTCCTGACTGATGTCTTGAGATGTTGCTTCAATATATCCACATCATTTTCCTGCCTCATGATGCCATCTATTTTGTGATGTGCACCAGTCCCTCCTGCAGCATAGCACCCCCACAACATGATGCTGCCACCCCCGTTGTCACGACATCCGCCGAAGTCAGCTCCTCTCCTTGTTCGGGCGGCGTTCAGCGGTCGACGTCACCGGTCTTCTAGCCATCGCCGCTCCATTTTTTTCATTGTTCTATTTGTTTTGTCTTGTTCCCCGTTTACATTCCCTAATCACACTGCATATACTGTATATATTCCTCTGTTCCCCCCATGTCTTTGTGTGGAATTGTTTTGTTTTGTGTTCATTGTATCGCGCCAGTCTGTTGTTGCTCTTGGCAAATAAAGTGGCCTGATCACCTGTCTCTGCTCTCCTGCACTTGCCTCGAATGACCAGCAGCGAAAACCCTGACATGGTTGGGATGGTGTTCTTCGGCTTGCAAGCCTCCCCCTTTTTCCTCCAAACATAACGATGGTCATTATGGCCAAACAGTTCTATTTATGTTTCATCATACGAGAGGACATTTATCCAAAAAGTACGATATTTGTCCCCATGTGGAGTTGCAAACCGTAGTCTGGCTTTTTTATGGCGGTTTTGGAGCAGTGGCTTCTTCCTTTCAGGTTATGTCGATATAGGACTTGTTTAACTGTGGATATAGATACTTTTGTACCTGTTTTCTCCAGCATCTTCACAAGGTCCTTTGATGTTGTTCTGGGATTGATTTGCACTTTTCACACCAAAGTACGTTCATCTCTAGGAGACAGAGTGTGTCTCCTTCCTGAGCAGTATGATGGCTGCTTGGTCCCATGGTGTTTATACTTAAGCACTATTGTTTGTACAGATGAACGTGGTACCTTCAGGCATTTGGAAATTGCTTCCAAGGATGAACCAGACTTGTGGTGGTCTACAAATTTCTGAAGTCTTGGCTGATTTCTTTTGATTTGCACATGATGTCAAGCAAAAAGGCACTGAGTTTGAATGCAGGCCTTGAAATACATCCACAGGTACACCTCCAATTGACTCAAATGATGTCAATTAGCCTATCAGAAGCTTCTAAAGCCATGGCATCATTTTCTGGAATTTTCCAAGCTTATTAAAGGCACAGTCAACTTAGTGTATGTTAACTTCTGACCCACTGGAATTGTGATACAGTGAATTATAAGTGAAATAATCTGTCTGTAAACAATTGTTGAAAAAATGACTTGTGTCATGCACAAAGTAGATGTCCTAACCAACTTGCCAAAACTATAGTTTGTGAACAAGACATTTGTGGAGTGGTTGAACAACGAGTTTTAATGACTCCAACCTAAGTGTATGTAAACTTCCTACTTCAACTGTATGTCACATTACAATCCAACACATACATGGTTTTGCTGAATGTTTTTGCCGCCTATGCAATGAGATGATAGTAGAACCATACGATTCCATGACTCTATTACAAACAAGCTACTGTACGTCAAATATACGACACCACAATCAACACACCACACACACAGAGCGTACCTGCAGCCTGTTGGAAACCTTGTAGACATAGCTGTGGTACCCCACTCTCAGCTCACATCATAGTGACACTGACAACACTCTCTAACGTTTCACTAACATTTAGCCAATGTTCTTACGTTGTCTCAAAGGTCTCCTAACGCTCTCTACTACTTTCTTTTTTTTCTTTTTCCTCTAGGTTCTCCCAACGTTCTCTCTAGGTTCTCTTCAACCTTGACTTGTTGTAGTACTTGGCGTGTATTTCTTTCAAATATTATTCTAATAAACCACCTGTTACTGAGTCGTCCCCCCCTGAACTGGTTCTGTTTTCCTCTGCTCTTCTCTTCTATCTAATCAATTCAATTCAAGGGCTTTATTGGGAAACATGTTAACATTGCCAAAGCAACTGAAGTAGATCATAAACAAAAGAGAAATAAACAATAAAAACATGAACAGTAAACATTACACTCACAGAAGTTCCATTAGAATAAAGACATTTCAAATGTCATATTATGTATATATACAGTGTTGTAACGATGTGCAAATGGTTATTGTACAAAAGGGAGAATAAACAAACATAAATATGGGTTGTATTTACAATGGTGTTTGTTCTTCACTGGTTGCCCTTTTCTTGTGGCAACAGGTCACAAATCTTCCTGCTGTGATGGCACACTGTTGTATTTCACTCAATAGATATGGGAGTTTATCGAAATCGGATTTGTTTTTTAATTCTTTGTGAATCTGTGTTCTCTGAGGGAAATATGTGTCTCTAATATGGTCATACATTTGGCAGGAGGTTAGGAAGTGCAGCTCAGTTTCCACCTCATTTTGTTGGTAGTGTGCACATAGCCTGTCTTCTCTTGAGAGCCTATGGCAGCCTTTCTCAATAGCAAGGCTATGCTCACTGAGTCTGTACATAGTCAAAGCTTTCCTTAATTTTGGGTCAGTCACAGTGGTCAGGTATTCTGCCGCTGTGTACTCTCTGTTTAGGGCCAAATAGCATTCTAGTTTGCTCTGTTTTTTTGTTAATTCTTTCCAATGTGTCAAATAATACTCTTTTTGTTTTCTCATGATTTGGTTTAATCTCCCTCTGTATCTGAACCTCCAGTGGAAAGCCAACCAGGCGACCGTTGCCATGGTGTCGGCATGTACAAGCTCTCCATTGACTGTCCCTGTGGGTAATAAGCTCAACCCATCCACCGTCCCTCACCTCATAACCCTCACCACGCAATTCCTAACCCCTGGTCAATAGCTCTAACTCAATCATCTCTTCACAAAGCGACAGGCAGTTCCTAACCCCTGGTCAATAGCTCTAACCCAATCATCTCTTCACAAAGCGACAGGCCTCAGTTCCTAACCCCTGGTCAATAGCTCTAACCCAATCATCTCTTCACAAAGCGACAGGCCTCAGTTCCTAACCCCTGGTCAATAGCTCTAACTCAATCATCTCTTCACAAAGCGACAGGCAGTTCCTAACCCCTGGTCAATAGCTCTAACCCAATCATCTCTTCACAAAGCGACAGGCCTCAGTTCCTAACCCCTGGTCAATAGCTCTAACCCAATCATCTCTTCACAAAGCGACAGGCCTCAGTTCCTAATCGCTGGCCAATAGCTCTAACTCAATCATCTCTTCACAAAGCGACAGGCCTCAGTTCCTAACCCCTGGTCAATAGCTCTAACTCAATCATCTCTTCACAAAGCGGCAGGCCTCAGTTCCTAATCGCTGGTCAATAGCTCTAACCCAATCATCTCTTCACAAAGCGACAGGCCTCAGTTCCTAACCCCTGGTCAATAGCTCTAACTCAATCATCTCTTCACAAAGCGACAGGCCTCAGTTCCTAATCGCTGGTCAATAGCTCTAACCCAATCATCTCTTCACAAAGCGACAGGCAGTTCCTAACCCCTGGTCAATAGCTCTAACCCAAAGAGAGGACTACTGGGAGATGCTCATTGATCTGTTACAAGTCGATTAGTGTGGGGATCACACACACACACACACACACGCGCACACACACACGCAAGCACACACGCATGCACGCAAGCACACACGCACACACAAATACTAATACAAAAACACACACACCTCTCTGCTGTCCTCCTCCTCTGCCCCCTCCTCCAAAGTGAGAGCTGCCAGTTGATTGGCTCTCTGCTCCATCAGGTTGACGTAACGGATGGGATTGGACAATGCCTCGATGACATCTGAGAAAGAGATCAGAGTGAGGGAGGGGACAGAATGTATCATAGATGATGTTATGTAAGCCCGTGGAAACATCAACATGGTAGAACTCTATGGTTAGTTACTGTATATACCAGTATTCTGTAGGGTATGTCAACCACTGTACCTGCAAATGTATCAGGGACATAGTCCTTGAC
>NC_034194.2:29331925-29336925 GCF_002021735.2 Oncorhynchus kisutch | reverse complement strand
ATACCCCAGTCAGTTGATCAAACACTAGAAGTTGAGCGTACACATGGTCTGAGATTTGCGCGTGTACACACACTTTCCCATCAAGTTCAAAATGAAAAAATACTAACCTTTTGATAAATGAGGCTCCTGGACTTAACCAGGTGATTTACAAGTTCACCTTGCTTTTGGTGTACTTTTTAACTCGAAACAATTTCAACAAATGGAAAAATTTGAACAGACATTTGAAGTAAATATTTCACGCAGAGTGGGAAGGATACTCAACAAACTCCACAGGTGACTTAGTGAGCTGCTCCAAGGCTTTGGTCTCCACAAACGATGACATCTGATAGCTCCGATTGACCTCTGGAACAACAGTAATTGATTGATTGATAAATTCATAAAAAAAATTGCATAACTTTTGGGA
The DNA here is from genome assembly GCF_002021735.2 of Oncorhynchus kisutch. NCBI lineage: Eukaryota > Metazoa > Chordata > Actinopteri > Salmoniformes > Salmonidae > Oncorhynchus > Oncorhynchus kisutch. The sequence continues at coordinate 29,336,522 of NC_034194.2, read as the reverse complement.
TTGATTCTTTTATTGCTTTAAAATCCATCTGAATTTTAAACAGTACATCTGTGAGAACAGAACAACTCATTTGAGTTGATGTGTATTCAAACTGACAAAAAATGTGGTTCACAATCGCAGTAAATATTTAAGTGTGCTCTAAACAGGTGTTGAGTTGTGGTCACGAGTGATGGTCCTACTTTTGGAGGCCTCGAAGGAGTTAAATTTGACTGGCTGGACATAACTGACCAGGTTGGACATCTCCTCTGTGGCAAACGCCTCGCTGCCCGCTGTACCCTGGAGGAGGAACACACAACAGTCAGAAAGAGAATCCTCCTCTCCTCCTTGTTTGACTATTGAAATATAGCCCGAGAAGTAAGTGTGTTTCTGAATCTCCACTAGGGGGCAGCCTAAGAACACCATACATGTAACAAGAGACCTGATGGCGCAGGAGAAAGAATGAAGATGTACCTCATCCATGGACCCCTTTTTACAGTCATCGTCATCATCATCCTCATCATCACTCTCTGCCTCAACTTCACCTGAAAGACAAACGCAGGTTTAAGTTAGCTTCTCAGACTACATGATGGTGATGACTGAATGCTGTATGGTCAGAGAGCAAGCCCCAGGGTTAGACTTATGAAGGGGGTGGATAGAGCAGGAAGCAATATGGAAATAGATCCACCAAGCTTTTCAGTGGGGTTACTGTAGGGCCGCTTAGGGAAAGGGTGGAGGGAGCTAGGGATAGGGGGTATAGGAAAAGGAATTAAGGGAAGGAGCTAGAGAAAGGGAATAAGGGAAGGAAGAAACTAAGGAAGTGACTAGATTTTAGAACTAGGGCTACTAAGGGTTGTTCTAGGACCAGGTAAAGGAGGAGGAGTGTCTGATGGGGTATTTGTATGTATTATGGATCCCCATTGGTTCCTGCCAAGGCAGTAGCTACTCTTCCTAGGGTCCAGCAAAATTAAGGCAGTTATATCCAATTAAAAACATTACCTTTCACAACAGATTTCATAACACATTAAGTGTGTGCCCTTTAGGCCCCTACTCCACTACCACATTTCTACAACACAAAATCCATGTGTACGTGTGTGTATAGTACGTCCTGTATGTTATGTGTGTGCATGCGTGTGTCTATGCCTGTGTGTGTGACTCTTCACCGTCCCTGCTGTTCCATAAGGTGTATTTTATCTGTTTGCATCAGTTACTTGATGTGGAATAGAATTCCATGTACAGGCCAAGGGTATGGCTTGGAAAAGGCTATAAAGACACACCTGACACCCAAACCATATTTTGCTTCAGAATTGATAAAAATGAGGTTAGAGTCAGGTTCGGTTTTCAGTTGTGGCTTGTTGGTTTAAGAGTAGCTGTGTCCTTATAGTCTTTCCCATATGGCTCACCAATGGACTTCCTTCCCTGTGATCTGAGGCTGAGCCCAGCGACTTCTATTGGCTGGGAGGACTCGGTCATCTCCAGGTTGGTCGACCCTGGTGGACAGCAAACAATCAATAACTATTATGTGATACTGTATATGCAGTGGAGGCTGGTGTCACTTTTAAATCGGAGGATGGACTCATTGTAATGGAATGGATGGAACAGTATCAAACACAGAGGAATCCATTTCTATTCCTGCCATTACAATGAGCCTGTTCCCAGATATTTCCCTTCACCAGTCTCTACGAAATGCTTCAGAGATCAAGATGGACTGCAAGTCGCGCAGGATGAAATGTGTCTGTGACTCTACCAGCAGGGGGCAGTGTGTACCTTTATTTAACGAGGCAAGTCAATTAAGAAGTTGTTATTTACAATGACAGCCTAGGTACAGTAGGTTAACTGCCTTGTTCAGGTGCAGAACGACAGATTTTTACCTTCTCAGCTCAGGGATTTGATCTAGCAACCTTTCGGTTACTGACCCATCATTCTAACCACTAGGTTACCTGCCGCCCCAAGTGTGGCACATGGCTGGGAGTCCCAGTAGGCTGCTGTTGATGGATGCAGGGTGATTCTGTGTGAAGGGGAATGCTAAGAGCATCAATCCTGCTGCCTGCCTCCCTGCCTATCCTGTTCTGGTAAAGCATAGCTGTACCAGAGGCACCCGGGTAGCTATGAAACTTAACCTGACAAATGCACACACGCACAGAAGGACAAACTCATGCACAGAAGCATGCAGGCACACACATACACACAGTCTTGTACAACTAACCTTGTGTGGACACACAATTCAGTCCCATTCAAAATACAATTTTCCCTAACCCCTAACCCTTACCCTAATCTGTCACTTCAGAAGGCACCCCTGAGCTCCTCTATAAATGCAATCTCATCTCTTCCTTAGGAGCGTGAAGGGATACACACACACACACACACACACACACACACACACACACACACACACACACACACACACACACACAAGCACACACACACACACACACACACACACACACACACACACACACACACACACACACACACACAAGCACACACACACACACACACAGCAAACTTAACATGTGTAAATATTTGTATGAACATAACAAGATTCAACAACTGAGACATAAACTGAACAAGTTCTACAGACATGTGACTAACAGAAATGGAATAATGTGTCCCTGAACAATAATGTGTCCCTGAACAATAATGTGTCCCTGAACAATAATGTGTCCCTGAACAAATTCAAAAGTAACAGTCTGGTGTGGCCACCAGCTGCATTAAGTACTGCAGTGCATCGCCTCCTCATGGACTGCACCAGATTTGCCCGTTCTTGCTGTGAGATGTTACCCTACTCTTCCACCAAGGCACCAGCAAGTTCCCGGACATTTCTGGGGGGAATAGTCCTAGCCCTCACCCTCCGATCCAACAGGTCCCAGAAGTGCTCAATGAGATTGAGATCTGGGCTCTTCGCTGGCCATGGCAGAACACTGACATTCCTGTCTTGCAGGAAATCACGCACAGAACGAGCAGTATGGCTGGTGGTATTGTCATGCTGGAGGGTCATGTCAGGATGAGCCTGCAGGAAGGGTACCACATGAGGGAGGAGGATGTCTTCCCTGTAACGCAGCGTTGAGATTGCCTGCAATGACAACAAGCTCAGTCCAATGATGCTGTGACACATTGTCCCAGACTATGGACCCTCCACCTCCAAATCGATCCCGCTCCAGATTACAGGCCTCGGTGTAACGCTCATTCCTTTGACGATAAACATGAATCTGCCCATCAACCATGGTGTGACAAAATCGCAACTCGTCAGTGAAGAGCATTTTTTGCCAGTCCTGTCTGGTCAAGCACCGGTGGGTTTGTGCCCATAGGCGACGTTGTTGCCGGTGATGTCTGGTGAGGACCTGCCTTACAACAGGCCTACAAGCCCTCAGTCCAGCCTCTGTCAGCCCATTGCGGACAGCCTGAGCACTGATGGAGGGATTGTGCGTTCCTGGTGTAACTCAGGCAGTTGTTGTTGCCATCCTGTACCTGTCCCGCAGGTGTGATGTTCGGATGTACCGATCCTGTGCAGGTATTGTTACACGTGGTCTGCCACTGCGAGGACGATCAGCTGTCCATCCTGTCTTCCTGTAGCGCTGTCTTAGGCGTCTCACAGTATGGACATTGCAATGTATTGCCCTGGCCACATCTGCAGTCCTCATGCCTTCTTGCAGCATGCCTAAGGCACGTTCACTCAGATGAGCAGGGACCCTGGGCATCTTTCTTTTGGTGTTTTTCAGTCAGTAGAAAGGCCTCTTTAGTGTCCTAAGTTTTCATAACTGTGACCATAATTGCCTACCGTCTGTAAGCTGTTAGTGTCTTAACGACCGTTCCACAGGTGCATGTTCATTAATTGTTTATGGATCATTGAACAAGCATGGGATACAGTGTTTAAACCCTTTACAATGAAAATCTGTGAAGTTATTTGGATTTTTATGTTTTATCTTTGAAAGACAGGGTCCTGAAAAAGGGCTGTTTCTTTTTTTGCTGAGTTGATATGAATCACAGGAGGTTGGTGCCTCCTTCATTGGGGAGGATAAGCTCATGGTACTAGCTGTAATGGTTTCCAGGTGTTTGATGCCATTCTATTTGCTTTGTTCCGGTTATTATTACCATCCTCCCCTCAGCAGCCTCCACTGGTATGAGTATATGAAGTAGTCAACAACACAGCTCAGTGTTGGAGAGGGCCAGGGAAGTGATGAATGATCAACTACAGCCAGGTTTTACTATAAGATGTAGGATTCATGATTGGCAAGCAATTCTCACACCAATATAATTCAAATAAACATCCTCTGTCTGTCAATGGCCGACAAGGGATTTGTGTTTCTGCTGCTGTGTGTGTGTGTGTGTGTTCGTGTGTGTGTGTGTGTGTGTGTTTGTGTGTGTGTGTGTGTGTGTGTGTGTGTGTGTGTGTGTGTGTGTGTGTGTGTGTGTGTGTGTGTGTGTGTGTGTGTGTGTGTGTGTGTGTACTGTAACCATACCTGCGCTGGGAGAAGAGGGCTCATGCACACTAGATGAGTCGCTGTAGGTATTGGAGGCCTGCTCTGACAGTTTCTTCTTGGTACTCGATGTCTTGATGTGTTTCTTCTTGTTCTTCACCAGAATCTTTCCCATCAGATCCATTGGACTGGGCAGGGGCACC
>NC_034194.2:29301264-29331825 GCF_002021735.2 Oncorhynchus kisutch | reverse complement strand
GAAGAGGTAGGGAGAAGACGAGGAGGGGAGAGAGAGCGAGGGAGGGAGGAGAGAGTGAGGGAGGAAGAGAAGGATAGTAGAGAGAGAGAGGGAGGGGAGGGAGGGAGAGAGGAGGGGAGAGAGAGCGAGGGAGGGGAGGAGAGAGTGAGGGAGGGAAGAGAAGGATAGTAGAGAGAGAGAGGGAGGGGAGGGAGGGAGAGAGGAGGGGAGAGAGAGCGAGGGAGGGAGGAGAGAGTGAGGGAGGGAAGAGAAGGATAGTAGAGAGAGAGAGAGGGAGGGAGGGAGAGAGAGGAGGGGAGAGAGAGCGAGGGAGGGAGGAGAGAGTGAGGGAGGGAAGAGAAGGATAGTAGAGAGAGAGAGGGAGGGAGGGAGAGAGGAGGGGAGAGAGGGATAGAAGGAGAGAGAGAGAGAGAGAGGGGAGGGAGGGAGAGAGGAGGGGAGAGAGAGCGAGGGAGGGAGGAGAGAGTGAGGGAGGGAAGAGAAGGATAGTAGAGAGAGAGAGAGGGAGTTAGACTCTTTACTTGAGAGTAACAACCAAGAAAGGTTCCTACTAATGATGATGTTGGTGGGCGTGTGTATTAGGCAATAGTATCAAAACAAACTTGGTTTTGTGATGATGACAGGGTGTTGGTCAGTCATAGTGGGAAAGGCTTCTTAGTGACCTGAATGAAATAAGGCTCTTACAGGCTGTGATGGGAAGCAACTGTTTAGTTTACAGCTTCAACACTTTCTACGCCCCAGAATGGGTTTCCTTTGGGGAGAGTGGGAGTGTATGCTTACAACACTCTCTCTCTCTGGAGAGCAGACTTGAGTAGACACAGCACTGGTTTATTCATGTGATGCCCTTCTGTTCTGTTGGATCACACTGCTGATGCCCATTGATAAAGGAGGGTTACATGCTGACCAAACCGGACGCGTGCGTGCGTCCACCATCACGCGCACGTTGATTTTGTTAATCCACACCAGAAGTGATCAGGACACGCAGGTTGAAATATCAAAACAAACTCTGAGCCAATTATATTAATTTGGGGACAGGTCAAAAAGCATGAAACATTTATGGCAATTTAGCTAGTTAGCTTGCAGTTGCTAGCTAATTTGTCCTGGGAAATAAAAATTGGGTTGTTATTTTACCTGAAATGCACAAGGTCCTCTACTCCTACAATTAATCCACAGATAAAACGGTAAATCAAGTTAATTTCTAGTCATCTCTCCTCCTTCCGTCAGGCTTCTTTTTCTTCTTTGGACTTCATATGACGGTTGGCAACCAACTTTACAGCATTACTACATTACTACAACTGACTGGAGTGTGGACCTCAGTTCATCTTTCAATCACCCACGTGGGTATATGCTCCTAAAAACCAATGAGGAGATGCGAGAGGCTGGAGAGGCTCGCTGATGCGCAAGAGCAGTGTGGATACAATGATTGAAAAACTCGTATGTGTACATTTATTTTGCTATGCGAGCAGCGTGGTTAGCTTGTTAGAAGACACTGAGCTTCATCACACAATCGCATGCAAGCACTCGTACACGTAGGTAAACGCTTGCACACAGGCACGCATCACACACACACACACACACACACACACACACACACACACACACACACACACACACACACACACACACACACACACACACACACACACACACACACACACACACACACAATTACCAACTTTCTCAGCTTTAAACAGCATCACACTTCTGAGCATCTGCCATATCTACTTGTCTTCAGTTCTCTTTCATCCTCAACTAAGAGAACATCTTGATCCATACACATACACGATACTTCTCACCAAATGCTGCTCAGCATTTCCGCTTAATGGACTGTAAAGAACATCACTTCTAGTTTAGTCAGTACTGCTTCCACCTGATTCAGCTCACACCGAGGCTAAAACCCAGGACCTCTGCCTTGCTAGCACGAGTCCACCCTCCCAAAGCGGCTAACCAGTTGGCGCCACCGAAGTGAACAATTCTGCAGTGCAAGTGGTGCCACCTCAGGCTGAGGAGGAAGTGTAACACATCCCTATGAGCTACAGGAGCAACAGAGGGTCATTGATCTGTGAGCAACTTTCTGGAAGCAATCATTCCATTACAACCATCTTTAGTCCCCCATGGCCATGTCCTAAAAATCCCATATCAATCACACTCAGTGGCGAATTTGGCAACAACTGAAAATTGTTGATACATGCCAGCAAACCCACTACAGAACACAACACTAAACAATAGATGAATTGCACTATAATGGTGACAAATGGTGCCCACACACTGTTAGGGCCAACCGCAGTCCCAACACCTTACCACTGCGACACCTGTCTATCAGCGGAGCCTTGTCTGGCAGCGAAACAGTTCATTCAGTCTCATTTACAGCCTTTAAAAAAATATTGCTGTGTGCTTATGAGTGTATTTGTGCGTGTTTATGTGTGTGTGATTGTTGTTATGTCAGAATAGACTCTGACAAGAAGTTCCTCCACAAAGGGACAATGCAAGCTTTTGACTGGTAGCCATGGCAACTGGCTGGAAGGAGATAAGAAAAGCATCACAGTCTACAGATCACCCCGTAACACAATACGCACACACACACATAGACACACAGCACACAATAGCTGACTGGTAGGGAGAGAGGACCATGTGGTTGTGATTGCAGACAGATGCAAAGGGTTGGTTTGGATACAGAGCAATAGAGAGAGGAAGGGATGGAGAAAGTTGAGGGAGAGAGAGGGGAGAGGCAGCGGAGAGCGAGAAAGAGAGAGAGGGAATGAGAGATCAAAAGAGACAGGTAAACATGTCGTTTTAGTTTAGGCTGTTTAGAGGGTCACTCAGGGGTGAGGGAGCGGAGAGAGACACTACACTCACTGGTCCATGTCATAGAGGTGTGTTGAACTGTGTGTTTGACAGTGTGTAAACATGAGTGTATGTGCAAGCAGGGGTCTTACAGGGTACTTCTCCAGAGGGTCGGTCAGTAACATGTCTCCAAATATTGACCTGCAGTACTCCGCCATCTTGGCCTGCTGCTTGGGCCTGGGAGGCAACACACATACAGTGTTACAACCATTACAATCACCTCACAGTGGCCTAATGTTGGTATTTAGCAATTTGCTACTGAAGTTGATAGCGTTAGTGTGACCGATTGGGATTTGAGTCTGGGTGTCCTTGGGGAGCTAATGCAAGTCTCCAGGTCTCAGCTCAAGCAAGGTCACTAAAAACATGAAAATGTGGCTCACCAAGCCACCTTCGCTGCATTTTCATCTAGCCAGCTAATGGCTTCAGAGTGGCTAGCATGTAGTGAGTCACTATTGACTTAAGAGTGACTAGTATTAGCAAAGATGGTGATAAATGAATGGCCTTTTACCATTGAAAACAATTGTCAGTGTACTAACTGTGTGTGTCTCAGATAGACACCAATCCTATAGCAGCTGGGTCTGGTCAGAGTAGTTCATGAACTTTTATTGAACCAGAAAAAAACTGTGAGTGGGGTGTCTCACTTCCTCTTCCTTCTCTGGTATTAGCATGTAGCTATTAGTTAATGCCCTACTTTAAGAGTGGCTAACATTAGCATATAGCTAATACATAAGAGTGGCTAACATGGCAGCTAAAATTGCACTACCATAACCATAGAATACAGAGGTCCAGAATCACTGTTTGAACTGATGTTAAACAAATCGGAAAAGTGTTGGAGTGTACATTTATCAAAGACATCAAACAAAGGTAAACACAGAGGCCTGAGAGGTGTTGACTTACGAGTCCACGTGGTTCTCAAAGGAAAGGATGACAGGGAAAGGGGAGGTCTTGAAGGCACACTCTGCTATGGCCTCAATCACTTCCTATAGACACATAGAGAAGACAGACAGGGTGTCAGCACTGGTCAATGACCAATGGGATCAAATATCAATGAATGTGATCGCTGATCAAATTGAATTTTATTTGATGACAGATATAAAATGGCTGGTGGTCAGGCTATCGCAAAATATCTATTATGAATATTTGAAGTACAAGATTGGTACAGTGATTTGGAGAGCCGCTGGTGTAGAGCTTGTTGACTCATTGAACATCTGATAGGGATGTTTAGTAGCGTAAGACTAAGTGGTTAAGTGAATTTTACAACCATTTATATCGATGCAAGAGGGTAAATACACTTAATAGCTTACCCTCTATCTCTCTCACATACACTTCCCCCCCTCTCTCTATCTTCCGCTCATTACCTCTCTCATTCCCCCTCTCATTCCCCCTCATTCCCTCTCTCATTCCCCCTCATTCCCTCTCTCATTCCCCCTAATTCCCTCTCTCTCATTCCCTTTCTCTATCAGTCCACTTATACATTTCTATTTCACTCTCAATCAAAGTCTCATTCTCTTGATCTTAGGCTGCGTTTACACAGGCAGCCCAATTCTGACCTTTTTTCCACAAATAGTTTTTTTGACCAATTACCTCAGATATTTTCAGAGCTGATCTGATTGGTAAAAAGACCAATTAGTTAAAAAAAATATCTGAATTTGGCTGCCTGTGTAAACTCAGCCATAGTACTCTCACTAAAGACTAAATTCCCTCTATCAATCAATCTCTTCTCTGTCTAGCTCTCTTCTTTCCTCCTCTCCTCCTCTCCCTCTCTCCTATTGCTCTCTACAATACTAAATACCGTGCAACTCTTTCTCTCCGTCTCCTTGTTTCTCAAACCATATTTATCCCTCTCTCTCCCCTCTTTCCTTTTCTCTCTCCCTCCCTCCCTCTCCCGTCTTTCTCAACTCTCTCTCCATCTCTCTCCCCTCTTTTCTCTCTCTCTCCCTCCCTCTCCCGTCTTTCTCAACTCTCTCTCCCTCCCTCTCCCGTCTTTCTCAACTCTCTCTCCCTCCCTATCCCCTCTTTCCTTCTCCCTCCCTCCCTATCCCCTCTTTCCTTCTCTCTCCCTCCCTATCCCCTCTTTCCTTCTCTCTCCCTCCCTATCCCCTCTTTCCTTCTCTCTCCCTCCCTCTCCCCTCTTTCCTTCTCTCTCCCTCCCTCTCCCCTCTTTCTCAACTCTCTCTCCCTCCCTCTCCCCTCTTTCCTTCTCTCTCCCTCCCTCTCCCCTCTTTCCTTCTTTCTCCCTCCCTCTCCCCTCTTTCTCAACTCTCTCTCCCTCCCTCTCCCCTCTTTCCTTCTCTCTCCCTCCCTATCCCCTCTTTCTCAACTCTCTCTCCCTCCCTCTCCCCTCTTTCCTTCTCTCTCCCTCCCTATCCCCTCTTTCCTTCTCTCTCCCTCCCCCTCCCCTCTTTCCTTCTCTCTCCCTCCCTCTCCCCTCTTTCCTTCTCTCTCCCTCCCTCTCCCCTCTTTCTCAACTCTCTCTCCCTCCCTCTCCCCTCTTTCCTTCTCTCTCCCTCCCTCTCCCCTCTTTCCTTCTCTCTCCCTCCCTATCCCCTCTTTCCTTCTCTCTCCCTCCCTCTCCCTTCTTTCCTTCTCTCTCCCTCCCTCTCCCCTCTTTCTCAACTCTCTCTCCCTCCCTCTCCCCTCTTTCTCAACTCTCTCTCCCTCCCTATCCCCTCTTTCTCAACTCTCTCTCCCTCCCTATCCCCTCTTTCCTTCTCTCTCCCTCCCTATCCCCTCTTTCCTTCTCACTCCCTCCCTCTCCCCTCTTTCTCAACTCTCTCTCCCTCCCTCTCCCCTCTTTCCTTCTCTCTCCCTCCCTTTCCCCTCCTTCCTTCTCTCTTTCCCTCCCTTCTCCCTATTTTTCCCTCCTCCTCCATGCCCATTGTCTCACTTCCACTCACTCTTTCTCCTTCCCTCCCCATCTCCCTCTCCCTCCATCTCCATCTCTCTCTACTATCTCTCTGGTTCCAGACAGTTTACCTTGAAGGAGATTTCAGTTGTCATGGTGAATCCGTGTGTGATGACAGGTTCTTCTTCGGTGGTGCGTCCCTTCCAGCAGTCCAGCTCGATACAGCGACAACCTGACAGGAGGACCTGTCGATACATCTCTACCGACGAGTTACCTGCCAGCTGACCAGCTGCACACACACACACACACACACACACACACACACACACACACACACACACACACACACACACACACACACACACACACACACAAAACACTTAACAGATTCTTTTTTTAAAGACAGTTAACCACATGATTTAACTAATTTATTCTCTTCCTACTGTGTCAAGACGAGACATTCCCACACATCTCACGCTCTCATTAGGCACATTAGTCATTAGAGTTACGAGCAGCACTACATTCCACAGAGCAGAGCACTTTCTCCATTAACAAAGCAGTTCTCTCTACATCAGCATCGTATTACCACCGCATATTACCACTGTGTCTGTGAGTGTATGTGGGTATGTGTGTGTGTGTCACTTCAGAAGGCACCCCTGAGCTCCTCACTGAATTTCCGGGGTGTTTGAGGGGTGCAATTAAATCTCGCCGGATTGATTGCTCTCATTCTATTCCCGTGGTACTCTTTCATACTCTTGCTTGGGTCATTTTTACCTGTTAAAGTCACGGTGGCGGAAGTGTTTTCGTATTGCCCTGTCAAACACACCCCGATGACAGAAATTGGCTTAATAGAATACATTGTCTATAAGAACGCTACTTCGTCTGGGATTTAACACATCATCTCGACTCTTACATCACAAGAAAGAGAAGAAAGATAACTTTATTTTAAAGGGTGTTTGTTTTTTGTTGAATTGGAAAAAAGTAATAATTTGATACAGTGAAATGTTTACAAATTAAAAGCGTTGAAATGAAAGCAACTTCCAGAAATGAACTCAAATTATAGTTAAAAGTATTATGTCTGATCTCGCAAACAATGTAAAGTATGTTTAGATCGGTGTAAACATGTTGATCCAATGGTATCCTGCTATTGCAACTCTTGTTAAATTATGCAAGAGAATGTGACAAAAACAGTAATTAATGAGGCAGACTAGACAGAACAGGTGAGTGCTGGTAGGATAGACAGAACAGGTGAGTGGTGGTAGGGTAGACAGAACAGGTGAGTGCTGGTAGGGTAGACAGAAAAGGTGAGTGCTGGTAGGGTAGACAGAGCAGGTGAGTGCAGGTAGGGTAGACAGAACAGGTGAGTGCAGGTAGGGTAGACAGAACAGGTGAGTGCAGGTAGGGTAGACAGAACAGGTGAGTGCAGATAGGGTAGACAGAACAGGTGAGTGCAGGTTGGGTAGACAGAACAGGTGAGTGCAGGTAGGGTAGACAGAACAGGTGAGTGCAGGTAGGGTAGACAGAACAGGTGAGTGCTGGTAGGGTAGACAGAACAGGTGAGTGCTGGTAGGGTAGACAATACGGGTGAGTGCAGGTAGGGTAGACAGAATAGGTGAGTGCAGGTAGGGTAGACAGAACAGGTGAGTGCTGGTAGGGTAGACAGAACAGGTGAGTGCAGGTAGGGTAGACAGAACAGGTGAGTGCTGGTAGGGTAGACAGTACAGGTGAGTGCATGTAGGGTAGACAGAAAAGGTGAGTGCAGGTAGAGTAGACAGAACAGGTGAGTGCAGGTAGAGTAGACAGAACAGGTGAGTGCTGGTATGGTAGACAGAACAGGTGAGTGCAGGTAGGGTAGACAGAACAGGTGAGTGCAGGTAGAGTAGACAGAACAGGTGAGTGCTGGTATGGTAGACAGAACAGGTGAGTGCAGGTAGAGTAGACAGAACAGGTGAGTGCAGGTAGGGTAGACAGAACAGGTGAGTGCAGGTAGGGTAGACAGAAAAGGTGAGTGCAGGTAGAGTAGACAGAACAGGTGAGTTCAGGTTGGGTAGACAGAACAGGTGAGTGCTGGTAGGGTAGACAGAACAGGTGAGTGCAGGTTGGGTAGACAGAACAGGTGAGTGCTGGTAGGGTAGACAGAAAAGGTTTGTGCAGGTAGGGTAGACAGAACAGGTGAGTGCTGGTTGGGTAGACAGAATAGGTGAGTGCAGGTAGAGTAGACAGAACAGATGAGTGCTGGTATGGTAGACAGAACAGGTGAGTGTTGGTAGCGTAGACAGAAAAGGTTTGTGCAGGTAGGGTAGACAGAACAGGTGAGTGCTGGTAGGGTAGACAGAACAGGTGAGTGCAGGTAGGGTAGACAGAACAGGTGAGTGCAGGTTGGGTAGACAGAACAGGTGAGTGCAGGTTGGGTTGACAGAACAGGTGAGTGCAGGTTGGGTAGACAGAACAGGTGAGTGCGGGTTGGGTAGACAGAACAGGTCAGTGCAGGTTGGGTAGACAGAACAGGTGAGTGGAGGTTGGGTTGACAGAACAGGTGAGTGCAGGTTGGGTAGACAGAACAGGTGAGTTCAGGTTGGGTAGACAGAACAGGTGAGTGCAGGTAGGGTAGACAGAACAGGTGAGTTCAGGTTGGGTAGACAGAACAGCTGAGTGCAGGTTGGGTAGACAGAACAGGTGAGTGCAGGTTGGGTAGACAGAACAGGTGAGTTCAGGTTGGGTAGACAGAACAGATTAGTGCTGGTAGGGTAGACAGAACAGGTCAGTGCAGGTTGGGTAGACAGAACAGGTGAGTGCAGGTTGGGTAGACAGAACAGGTGAGTTCAGGTTGGGTAGACAGAACAGGTCAGTGCAGGTAGGGTAGACAGAACCGGTCAGTGCAGGTTGGGTAGACAGAACAGGTGAGTGCAGGTTGGGTAGACAGAACAGGTCAGTGCAGGTAGGGTAGACAGAACCGGTCAGTGCAGGTTGGGTAGACAGAACAGGTGAGTGCAGGTTGGGTAGACAGAACAGGTGAGTGCAGGTTGGGTAGACAGAACAGGTGAGTGCTGGTAGGGTAGACAGAACAGGTGAGTGCAGGTTGGGTAGACAGAACAGGTGAGTGCAGGTTGGGTAGACAGAACAGGTGAGTGCAGGTTGGGTAGACAGAACAGGTGAGTTCAGGTTGGGTAGACAGAACAAGTGTTTGTTGTTGCAGCCCTGTTCCACCCCTTTATGTAAATGTTGTCATATATGCAAATAGACCCAGAGTATTTAAGAAAATGAGGCGCATACCATTTTCATTATTTTAACACAAAATATAATATAAATACCTGATACAATTAGAAAATGTATATATGACTGCATTCTAAAAATATTTAAAAAACAGGGACATTTTACAATAAATGTAATACCTGAATTCCCACCAAAAACTATTTTTTATGTACTATAATTCATTCAATACGTGATGGATAAAAAATGAATCAACAAGTTTGGAGTATCTTCATCTATTATCCAAGTGTTGCATTTATTAGAACTGTTTTTATAACTATTAAACAATTTTGATGACCATTTCTATTTTCATTATTTGACACTAGCCTATTACAGAAATGTAATATTCCCCTTGTGGGAGAAATTTGATTCACTTGAGAGATTTTCACACACTCCCCCTCCCCGGAATAAATTTGAATAGATTATTGCTGCCATAGGCTAGTCAGCCTGAATTCCAGTCTGAAGAAATTTTGAGGGTGCTGTTTGGATAAGCACCTGAGGTGCACAGGACAGAAAGGAACCCCACTGGCTGAATTTGATTCACTTTGAAAGTGTCAAACAACCATATATGATCATGTGTTACTTATTAGTTATCACAGTACAAAAAATAAAGACATTAAAGAATAGGCCTACCTGTGAGGTATGTGTTGTGGGAGGAGTTGATGAAGTAATGAGGCAGTGGTAGGGTCATGTCTTCACTCTGGTCCAGCTTCTCTGGGGGGATGATGCTGTTTTCTTCACTACTCAGGTACTTGGCAAAGCCATCTACCGAGATCTGACCTGTGGGAACACACACAAACACACAACATGTTACAGAAGGTAGCTGGTTGGACTGTAGTGGGGCTGTCCCCAACTCAAAAAAATCTTGACCGACCAAATGTTGTCTGTTTTAAAAGTGTATTTTTCCATATATGCACACCCTATGTGTTTTAATAAAATCAACAATATGTATTGAGCTTGTCTGATGCTTTAAGTTGACGGTTTTATGAAATAAATAAATGCCTCAAGAGGGCGCCAGAGATCTAGATAACCAGAAGAAAAAAACCTGGCCCAACTATTCTCCTCCCGCTCCTGTTGACCTTTTGCAGATTCTGCCATTACTCTCCTGAAGTTGCCGGTAATAGGCTACAAGAGGAGTCAGCAACTTTTCTCCTATGGAATGACAATTTATCTTACCATTTCTACCGATCTGTGTGCCAGTTATTGTTTTCACCTGCACATTTCCGTGAAACAGTTTCATTTAATTTATAATAAGGTCTTCATATCTCAAAATCATTGTCATGTGGTTAATCAAAATTCTATTCAAATCTAAATGAAAATGACACAAACCTAAAAAGTAACTTCTATTGCCATTGTCTACTATGTTGATACAGCCTACATGAAGCCAATAAATAAAAACATTGCAGCCTGCAGGTAGAACATATCCTGATGAAAATAAATATCCTATGAATCACATTGGCTACGCATGGCCTGTCTGCAACCAATTTGAAACATTGTATCAACTATTAACTTGGTTACAGCCTGAAGCTTTTGCTAGCGAACTTGCAACATTGTATAAAATATTCTGGGCCCTCCGTTTCCTGGACCAGTGAGCTCGGGACAGACACAGCTGGAGGCTATTTGCACAAGGGATAAGAAGCAGTGCTTGACTTGGGCAGGAGCTCACCAGAGCCGAGTACCAGCACCTCAAATGTTCTACTGCTTGAGCTCCTGTTCCTCTTATAGAATCAATAGTATTGTGGATCTGCTCCTGTTCCTGCACCTAAATATAAACAGTACCAGCACCCAAAATGAGCACCATACCCTATTTCAGTCCAAGTCAAGTACTGATAAGAAGTAATCAGATAGGCCAGATGACGTTTCCATTAGATCAGAGCATGACATTTGACAGATGACATTTTTCCCTTTCACGCTGAGTGGTAATCGAAAGGGAGAGAACTGGAATGATTGGAACTATTGCAATTCTCAATGGATGTAAAAACAAACCTTGTTTGCTTGCTCGAGGTGAAGAAAACATTACTTTGAAAAGCTCCACAGGTCATTAGTGGTGGTGCGTTAGGCCAATCAGAAATACAATCAGATCTCCAAATGGGAACATTTATATGTCTACATTTACGCGCAGGTCGGGTAGCCTGTAGGCCTACTTCTATGTATAATCAGGTCAGGTAGCCTATAGACCTACTTCTATGTATAATCAGGTCAGGTAGCCTGTAGGCCTACTTCTATGTATAATCAGGTCAGGTAGCCTATAGACCTACTTCTATGTATAATCAGGTCAGGTAGCCTATAGGCCTACTTCTATGTATAATCAGGTCAGGTAGCCTGTAGGCCTACTTCTATGTATAATCAGGTCAGGTAGCCTATAGGCCTACTTCTATGTATAATCAGGTCAGGTAGCCTGTAGGCCTACTTCTATGTATAATCAGGTCGGGTAGCCTGTAGGCCTACTTCTATGTATAATCAGGTCAGGTAGCCTATAGGCCTACTTCTATGTATAATCAGGTCAGGTAGCCTATAGGTCTACTTCTATGTATAATCAGGTCAGGTAGCCTATAGACCTACTTCTATGTATAATCAGGTCAGGTAGCCTATAGACCTACTTCTATGTATAATCAGGTCAGGTAGCCTATAGGCCTACTTCTATGTATAATCAGGTCAGGTAGCCTGTAGGCCTACTTCTATGTATAATCAGGTCGGGTAGCCTGTAGGCCTACTTCTATGTATAATCAGGTCAGGTAGCCTATAGGCCTACTTCTATGTATAATCAGGTCAGGTAGCCTATAGACCTACTTCTATGTATAATCAGGTCAGGTAGCCTATAGACCTACTTCTATGTATAATCAGGTCAGGTAGCCTATAGGTCTACTTCTATGTATAATCAGGTCAGTTAGCCTATAGGTCCTACTTCTATGTATAATCAGGTCAGGTAGCCTATAGACCTACTTCTATGTATAATCAGGTCAGGTAGCCTATAGACCTACTTCTATGTATAATCAGGTCAGGTAGCCTATAGACCTACTTCTATGTATAATCAGGTCAGGTAGCCTATAGGCCTACTTCTATGTATAATCAGGTCAGGTAGCCTATAGACCTACTTCTATGTATAATCAGGTCAGGTAGCCTATAGACCTACTTCTATGTATAATCAGGTCAGGTAGCCTATAGGTCTACTTCTATGTATAATCAGGTCAGTTAGCCTATAGGTCCTACTTCTATGTATAATCAGGTCAGGTAGCCTATAGACCTACTTCTATGTATAATCAGGTCAGGTAGCCTATAGACCTACTTCTATGTATAATCAGGTCAGGTAGCCTATAGACCTACTTCTATGTATAATCAGGTCAGGTAGCCTATAGACCTACTTCTATGTATAATCAGGTAAGGTAGCCTATAGGCCTACTTCTATGTATAATCAGGTCAGGTTGCCTATAGGTCTACTTCTATGTATAATCAGGTCAGGTAGCCTATAGGTCTACTTCTATGTATAATCAGGTCAGGTAGCCTATAGACCTACTTCTATGTATAATCAGGTCAGGTAGCCTATAGGCCTACTTCTATGTATAATCAGGTCAGGTAGCCTATAGGCCTACTTCTATGTATAATCAGGTCAGGTAGCCTATAGGTCTACTTCTATGTATAATCAGGTCAGGTAGCCTATAGGTCTACTTCTATGTATAATCAGGTCAGGTAGCCTATAGGCCTACTTCTATGTATAATCAGGTCAGGTAGCCTATAGGTCTACTTCTATGTATAATCAGGTCAGGTAGCCTATAGGTCTACTTCTATGTATAATCAGGTCAGGTAGCCTATAGGTCTACTTCTATGTATAATCAGGTCAGGTAGCCTATAGGCCTACTTCTATGTATAATCAGGTCAGGTAGCCTATAGGTCTACTTCTATGTATAATCAGGTCAGGTAGCCTATAGGTCTACTTCTATGTATAATCAGGTCAGGTAGCCTATAGGTCTACTTCTATGTATAATCAGGTCAGGTAGCCTATAGGTCTACTTCTATGTATAATCAGGTCAGGTAGCCTATAGGTCTACTTCTATGTATAATCAGGTCAGGTAGCCTATAGACCTACTTCTATGTATAATCAGGTCAGGTAGCCTATAGACCTACTTCTATGTATAATCAGGTCAGGTAGCCTATAGGTCTACTTCTATGTATAATCAGGTCAGGTAGCCTATAGGCCTACTTCTATGTATAATCAGGTCAGGTAGCCTATAGACCTACTTCTATGTATAATCAGGTCAGGTAGCCTATAGACCTACTTCTATGTATAATCAGGTCAGGTAGCCTATAGACCTACTTCTATGTATAATCAGGTCAGGTAGCCTATAGACCTACTTCTATGTATGATCAGGTCAGGTAGCCTATAGGCCTACTTCTATGTATAATCAGGTCAGGTAGCCTATAGGTCTACTTCTATGTATAATCAGGTCAGGTAGCCTATAGGTCTACTTCTATGTATAATCAGGTCAGGTAGCCTATAGACCTACTTCTATGTATAATCAGGTCAGGTAGCCTATAGGCCTACTTCTATGTATAATCAGGTCAGGTAGCCTATAGGCCTACTTCTATGTATAATCAGGTCAGGTAACCTATAGGTCTACTTCTATGTATAATCAGGTCAGGTAGCCTATAGGTCTACTTCTATGTATAATCAGGTCAGGTAGCCTATAGGTCTACTTCTATGTATAATCAGGTCAGGTAGCCTATAGGTCTACTTCTATGTATAATCAGGTCAGGTAGCCTATAGGTCTACTTCTATGTATAATCAGGTCAGGTAGCCTATAGGTCTACTTCTATGTATAATCAGGTCAGGTAGCCTATAGGCCTACTTCTATGTATAATCAGGTCAGGTAGCCTATAGGTCTACTTCTATGTATAATCAGGTCAGGTAGCATATAGGTCTACTTCTATGTATAATCAGGTCAGGTAGCATATAGACCTACTTCTATGTATAATCAGGTCAGGTAGCCTATAGGTCTACGTCTATGTATAATCAGGTCAGGTAGCCTATAGGTCTACTTCTATGTATAATCAGGTCAGGTAGCCTATAGGTCTACTTCTATGTATAATCAGGTCAGGTAGCCTATAGACCTACTTCTATGTATAATCAGGTCAGGTAGCCTATAGACCTACTTCTATGTATAATCAGGTCAGGTAGCCTATAGGTCTACTTCTATGTATAATCAGGTCAGGTAGCCTATAGGCCTACTTCTATGTATAATCAGGTCAGGTAGCCTATAGGTCTACTTCTATGTATAATCAGGTCAGGTAGCCTATAGGTCTACTTCTATGTATAATCATGTCAGGTAGCCTATAGGCCTACTTCTATGTATAATCAGGTCAGGTAGCCTATAGGTCTACTTCTTTGTATAATCAGGTCAGGTAGCCTATAGGCCTACTTCTATGTATAATCAGGTCAGGTAGCCTATAGGTCTACTTCTATGTATAATCAGGTCAGGTAGCCTATAGGCCTACTTCTATGTATAATCAGGTCAGGTAGCCTATAAGCCTACTTCTATGTATAATCAGGTCAGGTAGCCTATAGGTCTACTTCTATGTATAATCAGGTCAGGTAGCCTATAGGTCTACTTCTATGTATAATCAGGTCAGGTAGCCTATAGGTCTACTTCTATGTATAATCAGGTCAGGTAGCCTATAGGTCTACTTCTATGTATAATCAGGTCAGGTAGCCTATAGGTCTACTTCTATGTATAATCAGGTCAGGTAGCCTATAGACCTACTTCTATGTATAATCAGGTCAGGTAGCCTATAGACCTACTTCTATGTATAATCAGGTCAGGTAGCCTATAGGTCTACTTCTATGTATAATCAGGTCAGGTAGCCTATAGGCCTACTTCTATGTATAATCAGGTCAGGTAGCCTATAGGCCTACTTCTATGTATAATCAGGTCAGGTAGCCTATAGGTCTACTTCTATGTATAATCAGCTCAGGTAGCCTATAGGTCTACTTCTATGTATAATCAGGTCAGGTAGCCTATAGGCCTACTTCTATGTATAATCAGGTCAGGTAGCCTATAGGTCTACTTCTATGTATAATCAGGTCAGGTAGCCTATAGGCCTACTTCTATGTATAATCAGGTCAGGTAGCCTATAGGTCTACTTCTATGTATAATCAGGTCAGGTAGCCTATAGGCCTACTTCTATGTATAATCAGGTCAGGTAGCCTATAGACCTACTTCTATGTATAATCAGGTCAGGTAGCCTATAGGCCTACTTCTATGTATAATCAGGTCAGGTAGCCTATAGGTCTACTTCTATGTATAATCAGGTCAGGTAGCCTATAGGTCTACTTCTATGTATAATCAGGTCAGGTAGCCTATAGGTCTACTTCTATGTATAATCAGGTCAGGTAGCCTATAGGTCTACTTCTATGCATAATCAGGTCAGGTAGCCTATAGGTCTACTTCTATGCATAATCAGGTCAGGTAGCCTATAGGTCTACTTCTATGTATAATCAGGTCAGGTAGCCTATAGGTCTACTTCTATGTATAATCAGGTCAGGTAGCCTATAGGTCTACTTCTATGTATAATCAGGTCAGGTAGCCTATAGGTCTACTTCTATGTATAATCAGGTCAGGTAGCCTATAGGTCTACTTCTATGTATAATCAGGTCAGGTAGCCTATAGGTCTACTTCTATGTATAATCAGTTCAGGTAGCCTATAGGTCTACTTCTATGCATAATCAGGTCAGGTAGCCTATAGGTCTACTTCTATGCATAATCAGGTCAGGTAGCCTATAGGTCTACTTCTATGCATAATCAGGTCAGGTAGCCTATAGGTCTACTTCTATGTATAATCAGGTCAGGTAGCCTATAGGTCTACTTCTATGTATAATCAGGTCAGGTAGCCTATAGGTCTACTTCTATGTATAATCAGGTCAGGTAGCCTATAGGTCTACTTCTATGTATAATCAGGTCAGGTAGCCTATAGGTCTACTTCTATGTATAATCAGGTCAGGTAGCCTATAGGTCTACTTCTATGTATAATCAGGTCAGGTAGCCTATAGGTCTACTTCTATGCCTACTCGTCCTTACTCAACATTGACAGGAGAACTCCAAACAAAAGACAATGACTAAATTGACAAAATTCGCAAATGAAATAAACCAAAACTTGTTTCTCACAAGTGTAGCATAGGTTGTGCGCTCTGCAAACAATGTGTCCACTCCGACAATGATAACGGGAAGATAATATTGAATGCATTAACAGAAATTATCGTAACCAAAGTAACCAAACATTGTGGATGAGAAATTACAGGAATTAACGATAAATGTACTATTGGTGATATATGTCATGGGGAATTGATATACACTATCAATCAAACAATTCACACAATGAAGTTATGAAACAATGAATGTGCACAAATTGGCGGGAGAGAAGAAGTGCATTGTGCATCTGGGTGCATGGTCAATCTGAAGTCTGCATTGGCCAAGCAGCATTTACTGTGATACTGCCTCGGCAGACGTCAGGCCATTCATTCTTCTTGTGCTTCGCAGAGTAGTGCAGAGCTGTTGTCAAGGAAGTGAGTTTGTGTTTTCTACAGGATGTACCGCCCCCACCTACCGTCAACCAATCATGTCAATGCGGTGCTATCCTCTGCATTGTTACAAAATTGGGAGGTACATGGCGATGTGGTACGGAGCTGGATTTGCCCTCTGGAGGCTCACACCCTCAATCTGGAGCCTCCCACCACATTTCTGGATCAAGCATAAATTGGCTTTCAGTCTAGGCCTCCGTGATGGATTAGTTCACTGAGATGGGCGCAAATATATACATTTGTTAGTGCTCAACTAAGACAATCTCTATTTGTTACTGCTCAACTAAGACAATCTCTATTTGTTAGTGCTCAACTAAGACAATCTCTATTTGTTAGTGCTCAACTAAGACAATCTCTATTTGTTAGTGCTCAACTAAGACAATCTCTATTTGTTACTGCTCAACTAAGACAATCTCTATTTGTTACTGCTCAACTAAGACAATCTCTATTTGTTACTGCTCAACTAAGACAATCTCTATTTGTTACTGCTCAACTAAGACAATCTCTATTTGTTACTGCTCAACTAAGACAATCTATATTTGTTACTGCTCAACTAAAACAATCTCTATTTGTTACTGCTCAACTAAGACAATCTATATTTGTTACTGATCAACTAAGACAATCTATATTTGTTACTGTTTGACTAAAACAATCTCTATTTGTTACTGCTCAACTAAGACAATCTCTATTTGTTACTGCTCAACTAAGACAATCTCTATTTGTTACTGCTCAACTAAGACAATCTATATTTGTTACTGCTCAACTAAGACAATCTATATTTGTTACTGCTCAACTAAGACAATCTCTATTTGTTACTGCTCAACTAAGACAATCTCTATTTGTTACTGCTCAACTAAGACAATCTCTATTTGTTACTGCTCAACTAAGACAATCTCTATTTGTTACTGCTCAACTAAGACAATCTATATTTGTTACTGCTCAACTAAGACAATCTCTATTTGTTACTGCTCAACTAAGACAATCTCGATTTGTTACTGCTCAACTAAGACAATCTATATTTGTTACTGCTCAACTAAGACAATCTCTATTTGTTACTGCTCAACTAAGACAATCTCTATTTGTTACTGCTCAACTAAGACAATCTCTATTTGTTACTGCTCAACTAAGACAATCTATATTTGTTACTGTTTGACTAAAACAATCTCTATTTGTTACTGCTCAACTAAGACAATCTCTATTTGTTACTGCTCAACTAAGACAATCTCTATTTGTTACTGCTCAACTAAGACAATCTCTATTTGTTACTGCTCAACTAAAACAATCTCTATTTGTTACTGCTCAACTAAGACAATCTCTATTTGTTAGTGCTCAACTAAGACAATCTCTATTTGTTACTGCTCAACTAAGACAATCTCTATTTGTTACTGCTCAACTAAGACAATCTATATTTGTTAGTGCTCAACTAAGACAATCTCTATTTGTTACTGCTCAACTAAAACAATCTCTATTTGTTACTGCTCAACTAAGACAATCTCTATTTGTTACTGCTCAACTAAGACAATCTCTATTTGTTACTGCTCAACTAAGACAATCTCTATTTGTTACTGCTCAACTAAGACAATCTCTATTTGTTACTGCTCAACTAAGACAATCTCTATTTGTTACTGCTCAACTAAGACAATCTCTATTTGTTACTGCTCAACTAAGACAATCTCTATTTGTTACTGCTCAACTAAGACAATCTCTATTTGTTAGTGCTCAACTAAAACAATCTCTATTTGTTACTGCTCAACTAAAACAATCTCTATTTGTTACTGCTCAACTAAGACAATCTCTATTTGTTACTGCTCAACTAAGACAATCTCTATTTGTTAGTGCTCAACTAAAACAATCTCTATTTGTTACTGTTTGACTAAAACAATCTCTATTTGTTACTGCTCAACTAAAACAATCTATATTTGTTACTGCTCAACTAAGACAATCTCTATTTGTTACTGCTCAACTAAGACAATCTCTATTTGTTACTGCTCAACTAAGACAATCTCTATTTGTTAGTGCTCAACTAAAACAATCTCTATTTGTTACTGTTTGACTAAAACAATCTCTATTTGTTACTGCTCAACTAAAACAATCTCTATTTGTTACTGCTCAACTAAGACAATCTCTATTTGTTACTGCTCAACTAAGACAATCTCTATTTGTTACTGCTCAACTAAGACAATCTCTATTTGTTACTGCTCAACTAAGACAATCTATATTTGTTACTGCTCAACTAAGACAATCTCTATTTGTTACTGCTCAACTAAGACAATCTCTATTTGTTACTGCTCAACTAAGACAATCTCTATTTGTTACTGCTCAACTAAGACAATCTCTATTTGTTACTGCTCAACTAAAACAATCTCTATTTGTTACTGCTCAACTAAGACAATCTCTATTTGTTACTGCTCAACTAAGACAATCTCTATTTGTTACTGCTCAACTAAGACAATCTATATTTGTTACTGCTCAACTAAAACAATCTCTATTTGTTAGTGCTCAACTAAGACAATCTCTATTTGTTACTGCTCAACTAAGACAATCTCTATTTGTTAGTGCTCAACTAAGACAATCTCTATTTGTTACTGCTCAACTAAGACAATCTCTATTTGTTAGTGCTCAACTAAGACAATCTCTATTTGTTACTGCTCAACTAAGACAATCTATATTTGTTACTGCTCAACTAAGACAATCTATATTTGTTACTGTTTGACTAAAACAATCTCTATTTGTTACTGCTCAACTAAGACAATCTCTATTTGTTACTGCTCAACTAAGACAATCTCTATTTGTTACTGCTCAACTAAGACAATATCTATTTGTTACTGCTCAACTAAGACAATCTCTATTTGTTAGTGCTCAACTAAGACAATCTCTATTTGTTACTGCTCAACTAAGACAATCTCTATTTGTTACTGCTCAACTAAGACAATCTCTATTTGTTATTGCTCAACTAAGACAATCTCTATTTGTTACTGCTCAACTAAGACAATCTCTATTTGTTACTGCTCAACTAAGACAATCTCTATTTGTTACTGCTCAACTAAGACAATCTCTATTTGTTAGTGCTCAACTAAAACAATCTCTATTTGTTACTGCTCAACTAAAACAATCTCTATTTGTTACTGCTCAACTAAGACAATCTCTATTTGTTAGTGCTCAACTAAGACAATCTCTATTTGTTACTGCTCAACTAAGACAATCTCTATTTGTTAGTGCTCAACTAAGACAATCTCTATTTGTTAGTGCTCAACTAAGACAATCTCTATTTGTTAGTGCTCAACTAAGACAATCTCTATTTGTTACTGCTCAACTAAGACAATCTATATTTGTTACTGCTCAACTAAGACAATCTCTATTTGTTACTGCTCAACTAAGACAATCTCTATTTGTTACTGCTCAACTAAGACAATCTCTATTTGTTACTGTTCAACTAAAACAATCTCTATTTGTTACTGCTCAACTAAGACAATCTCTATTTGTTACTGCTCAACTAAAACAATCTCTATTTGTTACTGCTCAACTAAGACAATCTCTATTTGTTACTGCTCAACTAAGACAATCTATATTTGTTACTGCTCAACTAAAACAATCTCTATTTGTTAGTGCTCAACTAAGACAATCTCTATTTGTTACTGCTCAACTAAGACAATCTCTATTTGTTAGTGCTCAACTAAGACAATCTCTATTTGTTACTGCTCAACTAAGACAATCTCTATTTGTTAGTGCTCAACTAAGACAATCTCTATGTGTTACTGCTCAACTAAGACAATCTCTATTTGTTACTGCTCAACTAAGACAATCTCTATTTGTTACTGCTCAACTAAGACAATCTCTATTTGTTACTGTTCAACTAAAACAATCTCTATTTGTTACTGCTCAACTAAGACAATCTCTATTTGTTACTGCTCAACTAAAACAATCTCTATTTGTTACTGCTCAACTAAGACAATCTCTATTTGTTACTGCTCAACTAAAACAATCTCTATTTTTTACTGCTCAACTAAGACAATCTCTATTTGTTACTGCTCAACTAAGACAATCTATATTTGTTACTGCTCAACTAAAACAATCTCTATTTGTTAGTGCTCAACTAAGACAATCTCTATTTGTTACTGCTCAACTAAGACAATCTCTATTTGTTAGTGCTCAACTAAGACAATCTCTATTTGTTACTGCTGAACTAAGACAATCTCTATTTGTTAGTGCTCAACTAAGACAATCTCTATTTGTTACTGCTCAACTAAGACAATCTATATTTGTTACTGCTCAACTAAGACAATCTATATTTGTTACTGTTTGACTAAAACAATCTCTATTTGTTACTGCTCAACTAAGACAATCTCTATTTGTTACTGCTCAACTAAGACAATCTCTATTTGTTACTGTTCAATTTAAATAATCTTGGTCGAAAGCCTAAAGACCAAACAATTGACCAGTCATACTAATTGGGATCAGCCCTAAACTATATCTGTTTTAGTATACCCTCACTACTCAAATACCTGGCGAAGCCCTCTTCCCACTTCTGACCTGCAGGATGACAAGATGACAGAGATAACAGCCAGAGAGAGTAGAAATACTGGAAGACAACATGTTTAATCTTGTCAGTTTTGTAGTATGGTGTGTACGTTTAGCTGAGTGTTAGGTTGAAGAGCTAAACCCATTAGAGTTAAAACCTGTTCATCTCCAGAGCTGCTGCTAACAGAAGCAGACAGGCTGTATCCTGCTGATTGATCACTAGTGTATCCTGCTGATTGATCACTAGTGTATCCTGCTGATTGATCACTAGTGTATCCTGCTGATTGATCACTAGTGTAACCTGCTGATTGATCACTAGTGTAACCTGATGGGAGATGTTTCACCATTCACATTTTCAGCCATCGACACATTCCCTCATTCGATCAGTGTGTGCGTGTGTGTGTGTGCGTGTGCGTGTGTGTGTCACAGGAGGCTGCTGAGGGGAGGACGGCTCATAATATGGCTGGAAGGGAGTGAATGGGATCAAACTATGTGTTTGATGTGTTTTACACAGTTAAGTACGCTCCGTTCCAGGTACTACCATAAACCCTTCCTCCCCAGTTATGTGGGGTGTGTGTGTGTCTAAATTAGAGGGCCACTGAAATCAATCTCAGGGACAAAGGCTGTTTCAATCCCAGACTATAAGGACCGATGACACACACTGAGTCACCCTACAATCCATACTCTGGTGCACTTACAGCGTTTGTGTGTGTGATCAATCGTACAACTGTTTGATCAATTGTACAACCCAGAGGCAAAGGATAATGTAATAACTAATAAGTGCTTCTAGCTTCCCGATTTAAAATCACTCAAACATCGAATAGCATTTCTATATGCAGTAATCAGGTGCATGAAGCTGAATAAAAGCTGCATTTGACACTTCAAACCCTCCAGCTCTCCTGACGGACATGCTCCCTTTAAATCATACACATCACTTGCACAGACACGTACACACACACACACACACACACACACACACACACACACACACACACACACACACACACACACACACACACACACACACACACACACACACACACACACACTAAACCAGCATCCTTTGATCAATGATCTCCATAGCGGGGTATCCAGGGAAATAAACGCTAACACAAGCGGCCAATTAGCCTCTCTCAACTGCACAGGCACACAGAACTAACGACTGTCACACACACACACACGCACACACACACACACACCGACAGGCGCACACACGTGCATGTGCACACACCTATCTCCCTCTGTGGTAAAATCCCTCTGTCATACAGCTGAACAGCTCAGGCGTACGACTAAAACACATACCCCCCCACCAGCATACACCACTCCCAACTACCAAATACAAACACAAATGAAATAGCAACATACTGTACACAAAGGCAAACATGCTTGGGGCTTTAATGCGTTAGCTCGCTAACATGCTAATATTCTAACTGAAGATAACTTCCCTCCTTACTCCTATATTGCATGGAACACATTCAATCGCTAATTTGCTCGCTCATTTATGCTAATTAATGCAGCTCTGCCCTCTGCAGACTTTCACGGCTAATTAACAGTGTTCTCTCTGTGACATCGGAGCTAGCCGGATCCCTGGGGAGACCACAGAGGACAGCTTTAAACTCGTACAGACTTCACCTCTGCAGGGACACTGGAGAGGGTAAACTGATCCTAGATCTGTGGCTGTAGCGCTCCTTCTACCTACCCTGTGGCTGGGGACAGTGGGAACTTTTATCATAACCACGACACGGTGACCAACTGTGACTGCTGTGTGGATGTCTGACTATGTGTTAATGAGAGTGTATCAAAGCCTTGTATAATCTCTTATACCAGCTCTGTGTCTGAGTGTAACGAACGTCTGGATGCTTTCCCTACGGTCACATTAAACCCTTTAAACACTGTAAAAACCTGCCAATATTAGGTAGACTCCCCTCACAAACAGAGGCTTACACTTTTCAAGGTAGTACTAGTTTGTAAGTCACTACAATGGCAGGTTGGATTGAAGGCTTCAAACGCTTTTAGGCTTTCCAGAGTTAAAGTTCATTAAAGGTTTATACAGATTTTATTTAGACACAACTGACTTGGACCAAATACTAAACTTTGGACGACTTTAATACACATATAAGTACATTTTCCCCATTTCTTTTGGTCCCCTAAAGAAAGTGAACCCGATATGTTTGAAAAAACCCCAATATTAAAGCTGGCAATCTGTACATTAACCTCATAGTCATGTATTACTTCTAATCCAAAGTGCTGAGTACAGAGCCAAAACTACAAACATTGTGTCACTGTCCCAATACATTTGGAGCTCAATGTTTAAGTTACATCTTCAAGAATCAATGGGTATATATCATTAATGTAAAAGTCCAAAATAGATGTACCAACTGCTGGTTGCCCCTTTAAGACTGTGATTAAAAGGAGCCTGCTTAGGTCACTCTAACATTCATCTGATGAGAGAGAGAGAGAACTGTCCTACTCCCCTCAGGCCCTGTTACTACTACTGTCCTACTCCTCTCAGGCCCTGTTACTACTCCTGTCCTACTCCCCTCAGGCCCTGTTACTACTACTGTCCTACTCCTCTCAGGCCCTGTTACTACTCCTGTCCTACTCCCATCCCCCCTGTCCTACTCCACTCAGGCCCTGTTACTAGTCCTGTCCTACTCCCCTCAGGCCCTGTTACTACTCCTGTCCTACTCCTCTCTGGCTCTGTTACTACTCCTGTCATACTCCCCTCAGACCCCATTAATATTCCTGTCCTACTCCCCTCCCCCCTGTCCTACTCCTCTCAGGCCCTGTTACGACTACTGTCCTACTCCCCTCAGGCCCTGTTACTTCTCCTGTCCTACTCCTCTCAGGCCCTGTTACCAGTCCTGTCCTACTCCCCTCAGGGCCTGTTACTCCTCCTGTCCTACTCCTCTCAGGCCCTGTTAGTATTCCTGTCCTACTCCCCTCAGGCCCTGTTACCTCTCCTGTCCTACTCCCCTCAGGCCCTGTTACTACTCCTGTCCTACTCCTCTCAGGCCCTGTTACTATCCTGTCCTACTCCTCTCGGGCCCTGTTACTACTCCTATCCTACTCCCCTCCCCCCTGTCCTACTCCTCTCAGGCCCTGTTACTACTCCTGTCCTACTCCCCTCAGGCCGTGTTACTACTCCTGTCCTACTCCCCTCAGGCCCTGTTACTACTCCTGTCCTACTCCTCTCAGGCCCTGTTACTACTCCTATCCTACTCCCCTCACCTCTGTCCTACTCCTCTCAGGCCCTGTTACTACTCCTGTCCTACTCCTCTCAGGCCCTGTTACTACTACTGTCCTACTCCCCTCAGGCCATGTTACTCCTCCTGTCCTACTCCTCTCAGGCCCTGTTACTCTTCCTGTCCTACTCCTCTCAGGCCCTGTTACTACTCCTGTCCTACTCCCCTCAGGCCCTGATACTACTCCTGTCCTACTCCACTCAGGCCCCGTTACTACTCCTGTCCTACTCCTCTCAGGCCCTGTTACTAGTCCTGTCCTACTCCCCTCAGGCCATGTTACTCCTCCTGTCCTACTCCCCCTCCCCTGTCCTACTCCAATCAGGCCCTGTTAATTATCCTGTCCTACTCCCCTCAGGACCTGTTACCACTCCTGCCATACCCACCTCAGGCCCTGTTACTCTTCCTGTCCTACTCCCCTCAGGCCCTGTTACTACTCCTGTCCTACTCCTCTCAGGCCCTGTTACTACTCCTGTCCTGCTCCCCTCAGGTCCTGTTACTACTCCTGTCCTACTCCCCTCAGGCCCTGTTACCCTCCCTGTCCTACTCCTCTCAGGCCCTGTTACACCTCCTGTCCTACTCCTCTCAGGCCCTGTTACTACTTCTGTCCTACTCCCCTCAGGTCCTGTTACTACTCCTGTCCTACTCCCCTCAGGCCCTGTTACTACTCCTGTCCTACTCCCCTCAGGCCCTGTTACTACTCCTATCCTACTCCCCTCACCCCTGTCCTACTCCTCTCAGGCCCTGTTACTACTTCTGTCCTACTCCTCTCAGGCCCTGTTACTACTACTGTCCTACTCCCCTCAGGCCATGTTACTCCTCCTGTCCTACTCCTCTCAGGCCCTGTTACTCTTCCTGTCCTACTCCAATCAGGCCCTGTTAATTATCCTGTCCTACTCCCCTCAGGACCTGTTACCACTCCTGCCCTACCCACCTCAGGCCCTGTTACTCTTCCTGTCCTACTCCCCTCAGGCCCTGTTACTACTCCTGTCCTACTCCTCTCAGGCCCTGTTACTACTCCTGTCCTACTCCCCTCAGGCCCTGTTACTATCCCTGTCCTACTCCTCTCAGGCCCTATTACACCTCCTGTCCTACTCCTCTCAGGCCCTGTTACTACTCCTGTCCTACTCCCCTCAGGTCCTGTTACTACTCCTGTCCTACTCTCCTCAGGCCCTGTTACTACTCCTGTCCTACTCCCCTCAGGCCCTGTTACTACTCCTGTCCTACTCCTCTCAGGCCCTGTTACGACTACTGTCCTACTCCTCTCAGGCCCTGTTACTAATCCTGTCCTACTCCCCTCAGGCCCTGTTACTACTCCTGTCCTACTCCTCTCAGGCCCTGTTACGACTACTGTCCTACTCCTCTCAGGCCCTGTTACGACTCCTGTCCTACTCCCCTCAGGCCCTGTTACTACTCCTGTCCTACTCCCCTCAGGCCCTGTTACTACTCCTGTCCTACTCCTCTCAGGCCCTGTTACTACTCCTGTCCTACTCCCCTCAGGTCCTGTTACTACTCCTGTCCTACTCCCCTCAGGCCCTGTTACTATCCCTGTCCTACTCCTCTCAGGCCATGTTACACTTCCTGTCCTACTCCTCTCAGGACCTGTTACTACTTCTGTCCTACTCCCCTCAGGTCCTGTTACTACTACTGTCCTACTCCTCTCAGGCCGTTACTACTCCTGTACTACTCCCCTCAGGCCCTGTTACTACTACTGTCCTACTCCTCTCAGGCCCTGTTACTACTCCTGTCCTACTCCCATCCCCCCTGTCCTACTCCACTCAGGCCCTGTTACTACTCCTGTCATACTCCCCTCAGACCCAATTAATATTCCTGTCCTACTCCCCTCCCCCTGTCCTACTCCTCTCAGGCCCTGTTACGACTACTGTCCTACTCCCCTCAGGCCCTGTTACTTCTCCTGTCCTACTCCTCTCAGGCCCTGTTACCAGTCCTGTCCTACTCCCCTCAGGGCCTGTTACTCCTCCTGTCCTACTCCTCTCAGGCCCTGTTAGTATTCCTGTCCTACTCCCCTCAGGCCCTGTTACGACTACTGTCCTACTCCCCTCAGGCCCTGTTACTACTCCTGTCCTACTCCTCTCAGGCCCTGTTACTATCCTGTCCTACTCCTCTCGGCCCTGTTACTACTCCTATCCTACTCCCCTCCCCCCTGTCCTACTCCTCTCAGGCCCTGTTACTAGTCCTGTCCTACTCCTCTCAGGCCCTGTTACTACTCCTGTCCTACTCCCCTCAGGGCCTGTTACTCCTCCTGTCCTACTCCTCTCAGGCCCTGTTACTACTCCTGTCCTACTCCCCTCAGGCCGTGTTACTACTCCTGTCCTACTCCCCTCAGGCCCTGTTACTACTCCTATCCTACTCCCCTCACCCCTGTCCTACTCCTCTCAGGCCCTGTTACTACTTTTGTCCTACTCCTCTCAGGCCCTGTTACTACTACTGTCCTACTCCCCTCAGGCCATGTTACTCCTCCTGTCCTACTCCTCTCAGGCCCTGTTACTCTTCCTGTCCTACTCCAATCAGGCCCTGTTAATTATCCTGTCCTACTCCCCTCAGGACCTGTTACCACTCCTGCCCTACCCACCTCAGGCCCTGTTACTCTTCCTGTCCTACTCCCCTCAGGCCCTGTAACTACTCCTGTCCTACTCCTCTCAGGCCCTGTTACTACACCTGTCCTACTCCCCTCAGGCCCTGTTACTATCCCTGTCCTACTCCTCTCAGGCCCTGTTACACCTCCTGTCCTACTCCTCTCAGGCCCTGTTACTACTCCTGTCCTACTCCCCTCAGGTCCTGTTACTACTCCTGTCCTACTCTCCTCAGGCCCTGTTTCTACTCCTGTCCTACTCCCCTCAGGCCCTGTTACTACTCCTGTCCTACTCCTCTCAGGCCCTGTTACTACTCCTGTCCTACTCCTCTCAGGCCCTGTTACTATCCTGTCCTACTCCTCTCGGGCCCTGTTACTACTCCTATCCTACTCCCCTCCCCCCTGTCCTACTCCTCTCAGGCCCTGTTACTACTCCTATCCTACTCCTCTCAGGCCCTGTTAGTATTCCTGTCCTACTCCCCTCAGGCCCTGTTACCTCTCCTGTCCTACTCCCCCAGGCCCTGTTACTACTCCTGTCCTACTCCTCTCAGGCCCTGTTACTATCCTGTCCTACTCCTCTCGGGCCCTGTTACTACTCCTATCCTACTCCCCTCCCCCCCTGTCCTACTCCTCTCAGGCCCTGTTACTAGTCCTGTCCTACTCCTCTCAGGCCCTGTTACTACTCCTGTCCTACTCCCCTCACGGCCTGTTACTCCTCCTGTCCTACTCCTCTCAGGCCCTGTTACTACTCCTGTCCTACTCCCCTCAGGCCGTGTTACTACTCCTGTCCTACTCCCCTCAGGCCCTGTTACCACTCCTGTCCTACTCCTCTCAGGCCCTGTTCCTATCCTGTCCTACTCCTCTCAGGCCCTGTTACTACTCCTATCCTACTCCCCTCACCCCTGTCCTACTCCTCTCAGGCCCTGTTACTACTCCTGTCCTACTCCTCTCAGGCCCTGTTACTCTTCCTGTCCTACTCCTCTCAGGCCCTGTTACTACTCCTGTCCTACTCCCCTCAGGCCCTGATACTACTCCTGTCCTACTCCACTCAGGCTCCGTTACTACTCCTGTCCTACTCCTCTCAGGCCCTGTTACTAGTCCTGTCCTACTCCCCTCAGGCCATGTTACTCCTCCTGTCCTACTCCCCTTCCCGTGACCTACTCCAATCAGGCCCTGTTAATTATCCTGTCCTACTCCCCTCAGGACCTGTTACCACTCCTGCCATACCCACCTCAGGCCCTGTTACTCTTCCTGTCCTACTCCCCTCAGGCCCTGTTACTACTCCTGTCCTACTCCTCTCAGGCCCTGTTACTACTCCTGTCCTACTCCCCTCAGGTCCTGTTACTACTCCTGTCCTACTCCCCTCAGGCCCTGTTACCCTCCCTGTCCTACTCCTCTCAGGCCCTGTTACACCTCCTGTCCTACTCCTCTCAGGCCCTGTTACTACTTCTGTCCTACTCCCCTCAGGTCCTGTTACTACTCCTGTCCAACTCCCCTCAGGCCCTGTTACAACTCCTGTCCTACTCTCCTCAGGCCCTGTTACTACTCCTGTCCTACTCCCCTCAGGCCCTGTTACTACTCCTGTCCTACTCCTCTCAGGCCCTGTTACTACTCCTGTCCTACTCCTCTCAGGCCCTGTTACTATCCTGTCCTACAACTCTCGGGCCCTGTTACTACTCCTATCATACTCCCCTCCCCCCTGTCCTACTCCTCTCAGGCCCTGTTACTACTCCTATCCTACTCCTCTCAGGCCCTGTTACTGCTCCTGTCCTACTCCTCTCAGGCCCTGTTACTACTCCTGTCCTACTCCCCTCAGGGCCTGTTACTCCTCCTGTCCTACTCCTCTCAGGCCCTGTTACTACTCCTGTCCTACTCCCCTCAGGCCCTGTTACTACTCCTGTCCTACTCCCCTCAGGCCCTGTTACCTCTCCTGTCCTACTCCTCTCAGGCCCTGTTACTATCCTGTCCTACTCCTCTCAGGCCCTGTTACTACTCCTATCCTATCCTACTCCCCTCACCCTTGTCCTACTCCTCTCAGGCCCTGTTACTACTCCTATCATACTCCCCTCCCCCCTGTCCTACTCCTCTCAGGCCCTGTTACTACTCCTATCCTACTCCTCTCAGGCCCTGTTACTGCTCCTGTCCTACTCCTCTCAGGCCCTGTTACTACTCCTGTCCTACTCCCCTCAGGGCCTGTTACTCCTCCTGTCCTACTCCTCTCAGGCCCTGTTACTACTCCTGTCCTACTCCCCTCAGGCCCTGTTACTACTCCTGTCCTACTCCCCTCAGGCCCTGTTACTCCTCCTGTCCTACTCCTCTCAGGCCCTGTTACTCTTCCTGTCCTACTCCTCTCAGGCCCTGTTCCTACTCCTGTCCTACTCCCCTCAGGCCCTGTTACGACTACTGTCCTACTCCACTCAGGCCCTGTTACTACTCCTGTCCTACTCCTCTCAGGCCCTGTTACTAATCCTGTCCTACTCCCCTCAGGCCCTGTTACTACTCCTGTCCTACTCCTCTCAGGCCCTGTTACGACTACTGTCCTACTCCTCTCAGGCCCTGTTACGACTCCTGTCCTACTCCCCTCAGGCCCTGTTACTACTCCTGTCCTACTCCCCTCAGGCCCTGTTACTACTCCTGTCCTACTCCTCTCAGGCCCTGTTACTACTCCTGTCCTACTCCCCTCAGGTCCTGTTACTACTCCTGTCCTACTCCCCTCAGGCCCTGTTACTATCCCTGTCCTACTCCTCTCAGGCCATGTTACACTTCCTGTCCTACTCCTCTCAGGCCCTGTTACTACTTCTGTCCTACTCCCCTCAGGTCCTGTTACTACTACTGTCCTACTCCTCTCAGGCCCTGTTACTACTCCTGTCCTACTCCCCTCAGGCCCTGTTACTACTACTGTCCTACTCCTCTCAGGCCCTGTTAGTACTCCTGTCCTACTCCCATCCCCCCTGTCCTACTCCACTCAGGCCCTGTTACTAGTCCTGTCCTACTCCCCTCAGGCCCTGTTACTACTCCTGTCCTACTCCTCTCTGGCTCTGTTACTACTCCTGTCATACTCCCCTCAGACCCTATTAATATTCCTGTCCTACTCCCCTCCCCCCTGTCCTACTCCTCTCAGGCCCTGTTACGACTACTGTCCTACTCCCCTCAGGCCCTGTTACTTCTCCTGTCCTACTCCTCTCAGGCCCTGTTACCAGTCCTGTCCTACTCCCCTCAGGGCCTGTTACTCCTCCTGTCCTCCTCCTCTCAGGCCCTGTTAGTATTCCTGTCCTACTCCCCTCAGGCCCTGTTACATCTCCTGTCCTACTCCTCTCAGGCCCTGTTACTAGTCCTGTCCTACTCCTCTCAGGCCCTGTTACTACTCCTGTCCTACTCCCCTCAGGGCCTGTTACTCCTCCTGTCCTACTCCTCTCAGGCCCTGTTACTACTCCTGTCCTACTCCCCTCAGGCCGTGTTACTACTCCTGTCCTACTCCCCTCAGGCCCTGTTACTACTCCTATCCTACTCCCCTCACCCCTGTCCTACTCCTCTCAGGCCCTGTTACTACTCCTGTCCTACTCCTCTCAGGCCCTGTTACTACTCCTGTCCTACTCCCCTCAGGGCCTGTTACTCCTCCTGTCCTACTCCTCTCAGGCCCTGTTACTACTCCTGTCCTACTCCCCTCAGGCCGTGTTACTACTCCTGTCCTACTCCCCTC
>NC_034194.2:29265461-29298664 GCF_002021735.2 Oncorhynchus kisutch | reverse complement strand
AGTAACCTGGAAAATCCTCTGCATTATTATACCAGCAAGACTCGTACATTTCCTCAATGAAAACAATGTACTGAGCAAATGTCAAATTGGCTTTTACAAAATTACCGTACAACAGACCATGTATTCACCCTGCACACCCTAATTGACAATCAAACAAACCAAAACAAAGGCAAAGTCTTCTCATGCTTTGTTGATTTCAAAAAAGCCTTCGACTCAATCTGGCATGAGGGTCTGCTATACAACTGATGGAAAGTGGTGTTGGGGTAAAACATACGACATTATAAAATCCATGTACACAAACAACAAGTGTGTGGTTAAAATTGGCAAAAACACACACATTTCTTCACACAGGGTCGTGGGGTTAGACAGGGATGCAGCTTAAGCCCCACCCTCTTCAACATATATATCAACGAATTGGCGAGGGCACTAGAAAGTCTGCAGCACCCGGCCTCCCCTGCTAGAATCCGAAGTCAAATGTCTGCTGTTTGCTGATGATCTGGTGCTTCTGTCACCAACCAAGGAGGGCCTACAGCAGCACCTAGATCTTATGCACAGATTCTGTCAGACCTGGGCCCTGACAGTAAATCTCAGTAAGACCAAAATAATGGTGTTCCAAAAAAGGTCCAGTCACCAGGACCACAAATACAAATTCCATCTAGACACTGTTGCCCTAGAGCACACAAAAAACTATACATACCTTGGCCTAACATCAGCACCACAGGTAACTTCCACAAAGCTGTGAACGATCTGAGAGACAAGGCAAGAAGGGCATTCTATGCCATCAAAAGAAACATAAATTTCAACATACCAATTAGGATCTGGCTAAAAATACTTGAATCAGTCATAGAGCCCATTGCCCTTTATGGTTGTGAGGTCTGGGGTCCGCTCACCAACCAAGACTTCACAAAATGGGACAAACACCAAATTGAGACTCTGCACGCAGAATTCTGCAAAAATATCCTCCGTGTACAACGTAGAACACCAAATAATGCATGCAGAGCAGAATTAGGCCGATACCCACTAATTATCAAAATCCAGAAAAGAGCTGTTAAATTCTACAACCACCTAAAAGGAAGCGATTCACAAACCTTCCATAACAAAGCCATCACCTACAGAGAGATGAACCTGGAGAAGAGTCCCCTAAGCAAGCTGGTCCTAGGGCTCTGTTCACAAACACAAACACCCACTACAGAGCCCCAGGACAGCAGCACAATTAGACCCAACCAAATCATGAGAAAACAAAAAGATAACTACTTAACACATTGGAAAGAATTAACAAAAAAACAGAGCAAACTAGAATGCTATTTGGCCCTACACAGAGAGTACACAGCGGCAGAATACCTGACCACTGTGACTGACCCAAAATTAAGGAAAGCCTTGACTATGTACA
The DNA here is from genome assembly GCF_002021735.2 of Oncorhynchus kisutch. Taxonomy (NCBI): domain Eukaryota; kingdom Metazoa; phylum Chordata; class Actinopteri; order Salmoniformes; family Salmonidae; genus Oncorhynchus; species Oncorhynchus kisutch. Next base: position 29,297,274 of record NC_034194.2, on the reverse strand, counting down.
GACTCAGTGAGCATAGCCTTGCTATTGAGAAAGGCCGCCGTAGGCAGACTTGGCTCTCAAGAGAAGACAGGCTATGTGCTCACTGCCCACAAAATGAGGTGGAAACTGAGCTGCACTTCCTAACCTCCTGCCCAATGTATGACCATATTAGAGAGACATATTTCCCTCAGATTACACAGATCCACAAAGAATTCGAAAACAAATCCAATTTTGAAAAACTCCCATATCTACTGGGTGAAATACCACAGTGTGCCATCACAGCAGCAAAATTTGTGACCTGTTGCCACGAGAAAAGGGCAACCAGTGAAGAACAAACACCATTGTAAATACAACCCATATTTATGCTTATTTATTTTATCTTGTGTCCTTTAGCCATTTGTACATTGTTAGAACACTGTATATATATATAATATGACATTTGTAATGTCTTTACTGTTTTGAAACTTCTGTATGTGTAATGTTTACTGTTCATTTTTGTTGTTTTGCACTTTATATATTCACTTTGTATGTTGTCTACCCCACTAGGTTATTTCATTACCAGATGACACTGTGAAGAAGCCCACTAGGTTATTTCATTACCAGATGACACTGTGAAGAAGCCCACTAGGTTATTTCATTACCAGATGACACTGTGAAGAAGCCCACTAGGTTATGTCATTACCAGATGACACTGTGAAGAAGCCCACTAGGTTATGTCATTACCAGATGACACTGTGAAGAAGCCCACTAGACTACGCTATTCCTCCCTGCTATTAGTAATAAAACATGGACTACGCTATTCCTCCCTGCTATTAGTAATAAAACATGGACTACGCTATTCCTCCCTGCTATTAGTAATAAGACATAAAACATAAAACATGGACTACGCTATTCCTCCCTGCTATTAGTAATAAAACATGGACTACGCTATTCCTCCCTGCTATTAGTAATAAGACATAAAACATAAAACATGGACTACGCTATTCCTCCCTGCTATTAGTAATAAAACATGGACTACGCTATTCCTCCCTGCTATTAGTAATAAAACATGGACTACGCTATTCCTCCCTGCTATTAGTAATAAAACATGGACTACGCTATTCCTCCCTGCTATTAGTAATAAAACATGGACTACGCTATTCCTCCCTGCTATTAGTAATAAAACATGGACTACGCTATTCCTCCCTGCTATTAGTAATAAAACATGGACTACGCTATTCCTCCCTGCTATTAGTAATAAAACATGGACTACGATATTCCTCCCTGCTATTAGTAATAAAACATGGACTACGATATTCCTCCCTGCTATTAGTAATAAAACATGGACTACGCTATTCCTCCCTGCTATTAGTAATAAAACATGGACTACGCTATTCCTCCCTGCTATTAGTAATAAAACATGGACTACAATATTCCTCCCTGCTATTAGTAATAAAACATGGACTACGCTATTCCTCCCTGCTATTAGTAATAAAACATGGACTACAATATTCCTCCCTGCTATTAGTAATAAAACATGGACTACGATATTCCTCCCTGCTCTTTGAAGCCATAGAACATGAGGAGGAGGTGACAAGAGGAGGTGACATCTTACATAAACTAAAACAAAGAGACATTATGGCAGTACTTCTTAGACACTGTGGATCCTAAGGGGCCAAACAATGATTTCCCCTCGTTTTTTAAATAATGTTGTTGACAAGATTTTTTGGGTCTCTGTGTCTCCGGATTCACAGGCACCCAAATATTTCCCATGCACAGTATATTTTGACATGGCAGTATATTTTGACATGGCCTATTGATTCACCCATGTACAGTATATTTTGACATGGCCTATTGATTCACCCTTGTACAGTATATTTTAACATGGCCTATTGATTCACCCATGTACAGTATATTTTGACATGGCCTATTGATTCACCCATGTACAGTATATTTTGACATGGCCTATTGATTCACCCTTGTACAGTATATTTTGACATGGCCTATTGATTCACCCATGTACAGTATATTTTGACATGGTCTATTGATTCACCCATGTACAGTATATTTTAACATGGCCTATTGATTCACCCATGTACAATATATTTTGACATGGCCTATTGATACACTCATGTACAGTATATTTTGACATGGCCAATTGATTCACCCTTGTACAGTATATTTTGACATGGCCTATTGATTCACCCATGTACAGTATATTTTGACATGGTCTATTGATTCACCCATGTACAGTATATTTTGACATGGCCTATTGATTCACCCATGTACAGTATATTTTGACATGGCCTGTTGATTAACGAGACACACCAATGGTCAGGTCACTCAGCGGAAGATGTCAGTCACCTGTCCGCATTCTGTACAATGGAGCTAAAAGAAATCTCCAACTCCTTTCTACCTCAAATTAGTCCTTTTGGGAGTTTTTCTTGGTAAGTCCTTCTCCTGATTAAAAATAATCAAGGTCTTGATGAGAATTTGCTAAATTAGTTGCGTTGGTACAGGGCTGGAACTAAAGCCTGCACATCCTGTGGGTCCCTATGACAAGGACTGAAGAATGGTGGTCTAGCCTGTGCCAGCCTGAGATGTTTACTTTCCAGATAAGGCAAAGCTATTTTCAGTGCAGAAGTAAACTGCTAATGTCAGAGTTTACCGGAAAGGCCAGTGGCCGTTTACCAGGACCGGTTCCTACTGAGGAGAGGAGCCTGGTCCAATAGAAATAACCAATGTTTCATCGAACAAACTGTCTTTCTTCAAAAAAGTGGACCTGCTGGGTTTATTTAGCGTGTGTGTGTGTGTGTGTGTGTGTGTGTGTGTGTGTGTGTGTGTGTGTGTGTGTGTGTAAGGGTACTTTGTTTATTTTTGGTCTTACTGAGTGGTTGGAGCGTTTCAGCTCTATGGACAAACATTCACTAGATGGTCCGTATGGCACAACACAACACAACAGGAAAGGACAGGACAGGACACAGCAGAAAAAACATTCATGATACAGATCTCCATCTGGACTAAGCTAGAATGAATAGCTGAAATAGTTGAATGTGTTTGAGGGACTCCATAGTTTAGATACATAATAACATCTCTTTATTCCATATCAATATGGATATCATTATTTTGTATGTCATGGTTACCAGTTCGGATTGGTATCTAAAAACAAGGCTATTACAGGGGAAGAAGGAAACATAGAGAGAGAGAGAGACAGAGAGAGAGAGAGACAGACAGACAGAGAGACAGAGAGAGACAGAGAGAGAGAGAGAGAGAGAGAGAGAGAGAGAGAGAGAGAGAGAGAGAGAGAGAGACAGAGAGAGAGAGAGAGAGACAGACAGAGAGAGAGAGAGAGAGACAGACAGAGAGACAGAGAGAGTGGTGTTGATGGTATCCTCAATGAAATGATCAAATATACAGACAACAAATTCCAATTGGCTATACTAAAACTCTTTAAATTCATACTTAGCTCTGGCATCTTCCCCAATATTTGGAACCAAGGACTGATCACCCCAATCCACAAAAGTGGAGACAAATTTGACCCCAATAACTACCGTGGAATATGTGTCAACAGTAACCTTGGGAAAATCCTCTGCATTATTATTAACAGCAGACTCGTACATTTCCTCAATGAAAACAATGTACTGAGCAAATGTCAAATTGGCTTTTTACCAAATTACCGTACAACAGACCATGTATTCACCCTGCACACCCTAATTGACAATCAAACAAACCAAAACAAAGGCAAAGTCTTCTCATGCTTTGTTGATTTCAAAAAAGCCTTCGACTCAATCTGGCATGAGGGTCTGCTATACAAACTGATGGAAAGTGGTGTTGGGGGTAAAACATACGACATTATAAAATCCATGTACACAAACAACAAGTGTGTGGTTAAAATTGGCAAAAAACACACACATTTCTTCACACAGGGTCGTGGGGTTAGACAGGGATGCAGCTTAAGCCCCACCCTCTTCAACATATATATCAACGAATTGGCGAGGGCACTAGAAAAGTCTGCAGCACCCGGCCTCCCCCTGCTAGAATCCGAAGTCAAATGTCTGCTGTTTGCTGATGATCTGGTGCTTCTGTCACCAACCAAGGAGGGCCTACAGCAGCACCTAGATCTTATGCACAGATTCTGTCAGACCTGGGCCCTGACAGTAAATCTCAGTAAGACCAAAATAATGGTGTTCCAAAAAAGGTCCAGTCACCAGGACCACAAATACAAATTCCATCTAGACACTGTTGCCCTAGAGCACACAAAAAACTATACATACCTTGGCCTAAACATCAGCACCACAGGTAACTTCCACAAAGCTGTGAACGATCTGAGAGACAAGGCAAGAAGGGCATTCTATGCCATCAAAAGAAACATAAATTTCAACATACCAATTAGGATCTGGCTAAAAATACTTGAATCAGTCATAGAGCCCATTGCCCTTTATGGTTGTGAGGTCTGGGGTCCGCTCACCAACCAAGACTTCACAAAATGGGACAAACACCAAATTGAGACTCTGCACGCAGAATTCTGCAAAAATATCCTCCGTGTACAACGTAGAACACCAAATAATGCATGCAGAGCAGAATTAGGCCGATACCCACTAATTATCAAAATCCAGAAAAGAGCTGTTAAATTCTACAACCACCTAAAAGGAAGCGATTCACAAACCTTCCATAACAAAGCCATCACCTACAGAGAGATGAACCTGGAGAAGAGTCCCCTAAGCAAGCTGGTCCTAGGGCTCTGTTCACAAACACAAACACCCACTACAGAGCCCCAGGACAGCAGCACAATTAGACCCAACCAAATCATGAGAAAACAAAAAGATAACTACTTAACACATTGGAAAGAATTAACAAAAAAACAGAGCAAACTAGAATGCTATTTGGCCCTACACAGAGAGTACACAGCGGCAGAATACCTGACCACTGTGACTGACCCAAAATTAAGGAAAGCCTTGACTATGTACAGACTCAGTGAGCATAGCCTTGCTATTGAGAAAGGCCGCCGTAGGCAGACTTGGCTCTCAAGAGAAGACAGGCTATGTGCTCACTGCCCACAAAATGAGGTGGAAACTGAGCTGCACTTCCTAACCTCCTGCCCAATGTATGACCATATTAGAGAGACATATTTCCCTCAGATTACACAGATCCACAAAGAATTCGAAAACAAATCCAATTTTGAAAAACTCCCATATCTACTGGGTGAAATACCACAGTGTGCCATCACAGCAGCAAAATTTGTGACCTGTTGCCACGAGAAAAGGGCAACCAGTGAAGAACAAACACCATTGTAAATACAACCCATATTTATGCTTATTTATTTTATCTTGTGTCCTTTAGCCATTTGTACATTGTTAGAACACTGTATATATATATAATATGACATTTGTAATGTCTTTACTGTTTTGAAACTTCTGTATGTGTAATGTTTACTGTTCATTTTTGTTGTTTTGCACTTTATATATTCACTTTGTATGTTGTCTACCTCACTTGCTTTGGCAATGTTAACACATGTTTCCCATGCCAATAAAGCCCTTGAATTGAATTGAATTGAGAGAGAGACAGAGAGACAGAGAGAGAGAGACAGAGAGACAGAGAGAGAGAGACAGAGAGACAGAGAGAGAGAGAGAGAGAGAGAGAGAGAGAGAGACAGAGAGAGACAGAGAGAGAGAGACAGAGAGACAGAGAAGGAGAGAGAGAGAGACAGAGAGAGAGAGAGATGATAATGAGTTGCTAAGAGGAACCGAGGGATGAGTCACAACAAAGTCAACGGTCTATATGTGTGTGAGAGTGTGTGTCTGTCTGTCTGTCTGTGTGTGTGTGTGTGTGTGTGTGTGTGTGTGTGTGTGTGTGTGTGTGTGTGTGTGTGTGTGTGTGTGTGTGTGTGTGTGTGTGTGTGCGTGTGTGTGAGTGTCTGTGTGTGAGTGTCTGTGTGTGTGTGTCTGTCTGTGTGTGTGTGTGTCTGTATGCATGTGAGTGTCTGTGTGTGTGTTTGTGAGTGTGTGTGTGTGTGTGTGGTCTGTATGCATGTGAGTGTCTGTGTGTGTGTGTATGTTTTTGTGTGTGTCTGTATGCATGTGAGTGTCTGTGTGTGTCTGTATGCATGTGAGTGTCTGTGTGTGTGTCTGTATGCATGTGAGTGTCTGTGTGTGAGTGTGTGTCTGTATGCATGTGAATGTGTGTGTGTGAGTGTGTGTCTGTATGCATGTGAGTGTCTCTCTGTGTGTGTGTGTGTGTGTGTGTGTGTCTGTATGCATGTGAGTGTCTGTGTGTGTGTCTAATGCATGTGTCTGTGTGTGAGTGTGTGTCTGTATGCATGTGAGTGTGTGTGTGTGTGAGTGTGTGTCTGTATGCATGTGAGTGTGTGAGTGTGTGTCTGTATGCATGTGAGTGTGTGTGTGAGTGTGTGTCTGTATGCACGTGAGTGTCTATGTGTGAGTGTGTGTCTGTATGCACGTGAGTGTCTGAGTGTGAGTGTGTGTCTGTATGCATGTGAGTGTCTATGTGTGAGTGTGTGTCTGTATGCATGTGAGTGTCTGTGTGTGAGTCTGTATGCATGTGAGTGTCTATGTGTGAGTGTGTGTCTGTATGCATGTGAGTGTCTGTGTGTGAGTCTGTATGCATGTGAGTGTGTGTGTGTGTGAGTGTGTGTCTGTATGCATGTGAGTGTGTGAGTGTGTGTCTGTATGCATGTGAGTGTGTGTGTGAGTGTGTGTCTGTATGCACGTGAGTGTCTATGTGTGAGTGTGTGTCTGTATGCATGTGAGTGTCTGTGTGTGTGTCTGTATGCATGTGAGTGTCTGTGTGTGAGTCTGTATGCACGTGAGTGTCTATGTGTTGTGTGAGTGTGTGTCTGTATGCATGTGAGTGTGTGTGTGTGAGTGTGTGTCTGTATGCATGTGAGTGTGTGTGTGTGTGAGTGTGTGTCTGTATGCATGTGAGTGTGTGTGTGAGTGTGTGTCTGTATGCATGTGAGTGTGTGTGTGTGTGTGTGAGTGTGTGTCTGTATGCATGTGAGTGTGTGTGTGTGTGAGTGTGTGTCTGTATGCATGTGTGTGTGTGATGTGATACATGTCATGTGCAGCCCTGTCCATTTCCTCCACTCTCTCTTCTCCATCTTTTCCTCCATCTCACCCTCACTCTTTCCCTCACTTTCCCTCTCTCTCTTCCTATCTCTCGTCAACTTTTCCTCTGTCTCTTCCTCTCTCTCCTCAACTTTCCCTGTCTCTCTTCCCCACTTTCCCTCTCAATTCAATGGGCTTTATTGGCATGGGAAACACTGCCAAAGCAAGCGAAGTAGATAATATACAAAAGTGAAATAAACAATAAAAATGAACAGTAAACATTCTCTCTCTCTCTCTCTCTCTCTCTCTCTCTCTCTCTCTCTCTCGGGATATGAGTAGTGTGAAGCGGGGCAGAGTGACCCTCCACCCCAGAAGGACTCTGATGGATATGAACAGCACTGCTACCTCTTAGTGTGTGTGATGGTGTGATGTGTCCAGGGACTTACGCTTTCTCCAGGCATGCTTCTCTGGACATGTTCTGGGCCAGTAGGTTAGACGCCAGGCCAAACAACTCTTCTGCCCACTCCTGCACCGGAATAACACACACACACACACACACACACACACACACACACACACACACACACACACACACACACACACACACACACACACACACACACACACACACACACACACACACACACACACACACCATCAGAGGGAAGACACATAGCGGAAGGTCTATTGGAGGTGCAAACTAGCCACCCACACACCAGACCTTATAATTACACACGAATAATATGTTCAGTGTAGGTCTAACTAGCTTAAATAACTCACACTTCATGGACTGAAATAGCGTATTTATTCATTAATTAGTAATAAGCACTTGATACATCCCTTATTCATAATATCTTAATATAAGTGTTGGCCAAACTCCGAAGATGACTAAATTACTAATTTATGTTCTCCCGAGAGGCGCAGTGGTCTAAGACACTGCATCTCAGTGCAAGAGGCGTCACTACAGTCCCTGGCTAATTTCCAGGCTGAATCCCATCCGGCCGTGATTGGGAGTCCCATAGTGCGGCGGACATTTGGCTCAACGTCGTCCGGGTTTGTCCAGGGTAGGCCGCCATTGTAAATGAGAATTTGTTCTTAACCTGTTGAGTGTAGGGGGCAGTATTTTGATGTTTGGATGAACAATGTACCCAAATGAAACTGCCTATTTCTCAGGCCCAGAATCTAGAATATGCATATAATTGTCAGATTAGGATATAAAACACTCTAAAGTTTCCAAAACTGTCCAAATGTTGTCTGTGAACATAACATAACTGATATTGCAGGTGAAAACCTGAGGAAAATCCAACCCGGAAGTGCTGTTTTTCCTGAAAGCTCTCTGTTCCATTGCCTGCCTTTGCTCCATTTAAAGGGATATCAACCAGATTCCTTTTCAAATGGCTTCCACATGTTGTGAACAGTCCTTAGACATAGTTTCAGGCTTTTATTATTTTTTGAATTAGCGAGAAAGATCATGGGTGGGTGCCAGCAGCGTTTTGCATGCGCAACAGTTTGGAGCAGACTATTGAAATAGGAGAGAGAGAGAAAATATTATCGATTATATATTGTAAAAACAACCTGAGGATTGATTCGAAAAAACGCTTGACATGTTTCTACGAACTTTACGGATACTATTTTGAATTTTCGTCTGCCCGGTCGTGACCACTCGAGCCTGTGGATTTCTGAACATAACGCGCCAACCAAATGGATGTATTTTGGATATAAAAATAATCTTTGTGGAACAAAAGGAACATTTATTGTGTAACTGGGAGTCTCGTGAGTGCAAACATCTGAAGATCATCAAAGGTAAGCGATTCATTTTATTGCTTTTCTTTTCTGACTTTCGTGACCAATCTACTTGGCTGCTAGCAATGTTTTGTCTGCTGAGAGAGATGTCCTTACATAAACGCTTGGTGCATACCAAGCTTTCGCCGAAAAGCTTTTTTGTAACCTGACATTCCAGGTGGATTAACAACAATCTAAGCTGTGTTTTGCTATGTTGCACTTGTGATTTCATGAAAATTAAATATTTTTTGTAATTTAATTTGAATTTGGCGCTCTGCAATTCAGCGGATGTTGACGAAAATGATCCCGCTAAAGGCATGGGTGCATCAATAAGTTAACGGACTTGCCTAGTAAAATAAAGGTTCAATATAAAAATATATTTCTTTACCCTACCTGGTCAAATGAATATCAACTAAATCAACTATACCCATAATAAGTCCTTTATTCATGTTTAATAAAGCCCTAATTGTAACGGCTTTCTTGTGGTGAAGGAGAGTCGGACCAAAATGCAGCGTGTAGATTGTGATCCATGTTTATTCAACAAACGTAACACAAATCTAAATACAAACACTACAAAACAATAAACGTAACGAAAACCGAAACAGCCTAATACTGGTGCACATACACACAGAACAAGGACATCAAGACACTAAGGACAATCACCCACGACAAACTCAAAGAATATGGCTGCCTAAATATGGTTCCCAATCAGAGACAACGATAAACACCTGCCTCTGATTGAGAACCACTTCAGACAGCCATAGACTTAACTAGAACAACCCACTAGCTACAATCCCCATACATACACACCACATACAAAAACCCATGCCACACCCTGGCCTGACCAAATAAATAAAGATAAACACAAAATACTTTGACCAGGGCGTGACACTTATTAATGTGTACTAAATACCTTATTTATGTTTCATAGAGGTGCTATTAATGTGTATTTACCTTGGCGATCTCCTCCTGGAAGGCCATGAAGTTGAGATATGTGATGTTGACCATGTCTGGTCCGCTCACCACCGTCAGCATCCTGTTCTCCATCTTCCCCACCAGGGTGCTCACGTCCAGAAGCTCTCGCAGCTTCATGTCCTATTTAGATACAGAAACACAATAACACCGCAGGTAAGTAACTTGTCAATTCCACAACAACATAGTTGTAATACTGTATCCATTCCCTCGCCCACATCGTACACATGGCTTCATGCATTTCACACATGCAGTATTACAACCACGGCAGCTCTAGCAGTCTTGAAGCTTCACAACAATCCTCACAATCCACCCTCCCTGATCTTTGACTTTGTGACTCTCTGGAAGTCCAAATCCAGGAAGTATCAGGAAGATATGACTCCCACTGTCTGGCACCTCTGAAATGACATCAACAACCTAATCAACCAACCAGATCACGATTTGACGTCCTGAGAATGTGGAGCCTGTGGTTGTCTAGGTAACACATTAGACCAATTTGGTCAGAAATGATCAGCTCTTCAAGATGGAAGAGCCACAGAGCTGTGTGTGTGTGTGTGTGTGTGTGTGTGTGTGTGTGTGTGTGTGTGTGTGTGTGTGTGTGTGTGTGTGGGAGCGCATGCGTGTTGTTGTATCATGGTATCCCAGTATATTCGAGGTGGTTGCTTCTCAAAATGGTTAATGAGGTGAGTTACTGGACATGTCCCTACAGGCTACAATGCAAAGGGCTCTCAGTTATCGCCATTACACTGCAACAGGAAACGTCTGTTTCCCTGTATGAGAGACTGAGTGGCAGGGTTGGGGCAGACATGCTCAGTTAGTCTGACTTCACTGAGGGCGGCTGGCTGAATGACGCAACTGATAAATAAGAGATGACTTTAGGAGCTGACAGAATGGAGATTAGTAACACATTATCATCATCATCGTCATCAGTCCATTGGGACCTGGCGGCTCAGCATCATAGAGCGGCTTCTGGTAACGTCAGCTATGATGTCACACATAGACACGCACGCAGTGACTCTCACATTTGAACACACACACACACACACACACCGAGCTGTCACCAACCATTACATTACTTGGGACAGGCTTTATAAATCACTGGCATTAATGTTCAAGTTATGGCTTAATTTGTTATGAATGTACTGCATGTTGTTATGAAATGTACTGCATGTTGTTATGAATGTACTGCATGTTGTTATGAATGTACTGTATGTTGTTATGAATGTACTGCATGTTGTTATGAATGTAGTATGTTGTTATGAATGTACTGTATTTTGTTATGAAATGTACTGCATGTTGTTATGAATGTACTGCATGTTGTTATGAATGTACTGCATGTTGTTATGAATGTACAGCATGTTGTTATGAATGTACTGTATTTTGTTATGAATGTACTGCATGTTGTTATGAATGTAGTATGTTGTTATGAATGTACTGCATGTTGTTATGAATGTACTGCATGTTGTTATGAAATGTACTGCATGTTGTTATGAATGTACTGTATATTGTTATGAATGTACTGCATGTTGTTATGAATGTACTGTATGTTGTTATGAATGTACTGCATGTTGTTATGAATGTACTGTATGTTGTTATGAATGTAATGCATGTTGTTATGAATGTACTGCATGTTGTTATGAATGTAGTATGTTGTTATGAATGTAGTATGTTGTTATGAATGTACTGCATGTTGTTATGAATGTACTGCATGTTGTTATGAATGTAGTATGTTGTTATGAATGTACTGCATGTTGTTATGAATGTAGTATGTTGTTATGAATGTACTGCATGTTGTTATGAAATGTACTGCATGTTGTTATGAATGTACTGTATGTTGTTATGAATGTACTGTATGTTGTTATGAATGTACTGCATGTTGTTATGAATGTACTGCATGTTGTTATGAATGTAGTATGTTGTTATGAATGTACTGCATGTTGTTATGAATGTACTGCATGTTGTTATGAATGTACAGCATGTGGTAAATGCATCTCCTATATTATGTCATCTGTGGATTGACCAGAGGTTGAGAGACACTGTGTCTGTATAGCACCAGAGGTTGTGAGACACTGGGTCTGTATAGCACCAGAGGTTGTGAGACACTGGGTCTGTATAGCACCAGAGGTTGTGAGACACTGGGTCTGTATAGCACCAGAGGTTGTGAGACACTGGGTCTGTATAGCACCAGAGGTTGTGAGACACTGGGTCTGTGTAGCACCAGAGGTTGAGAGACACTGGGTCTGTATAGCACCAGAGGTTGAGAGACACTGGGTCTGTATAGCACCAGAGGTTGAGAGACACTGGGTCTGTATAGCACCAGAGGTTGTGAGACACTGGGTCTGTATAGCACCAGAGGTTATGAGACACTGGGTCTGTATAGCACCAGAGGTTGAGAGACACTGGGTCTGTATAGCACCAGAGGTTGGGTAAACCATGCTTTTGTAATAAGTAACCTTTCATGACACTATTCCTATAGGCTTTAGCTCAGTTGGATAACAAGGTCGTGGGGCAAAATACCTGTGTTCAATACCCAGTTGCTCACACTTGTATGACCAGTGAAATGGTTTATATGATGCCTCCGCATTCAGTAAAGATGCTGGTGTGCTGCAGTGTAAATACACATTTTACATGACATAGAAACACACAGACAACCTCATCACAATGTAAACCATGTAATGGCAGAGCGACTGGGCTCTGCCTCCAAGGCACCAGAAACAACTAACATGATATTTCTCTCCCCTCTGATATCAGGGCAGCATACAAAGTGGTTCCGCTAGCATAATTATTAACACAACAAAGATAGTCTGTAAAGCATTTTGCCGCGGAAGCAAATGTACCCAATCAAACAAAAAGCATTCCGTGCCGTATCACACTGATAAACGTCCCCTACATGTCCCTGACGCCCTCCAATCAAATCACCTGGGTGTATATACTGAGCACACACTGTCTGACAAAAATGTAAAACACATACACGGGCACACACACACACACACACACACACACACACACACACACACACACACACACACACACACACACAAACACTTAACAAACCATGTCTGAGGAATGACAGCCTTAAAGTTTTTTTGCCAAATACAAAGACAGGCCTTACTTCTTGGAAAGGTTGTCTAATATAGGTTTAATTCCCTACTGATTACTGTAGTGTAAAGAGATGGATGGTTGGAGAAACATCTCACGCCTACAGTCTCTCAGACTTGCTAAGAACAAAGGTCTTCCATTCTTCATGAAGCATATGCCAAAGTTAGATGAGGCTGCATAGAATGTTGTTTCAACTAGATCAAGCCATTATTGCTAGAATTTTCTGGAATCATCTTGAGGCCATGGCAGACATCCAGAGAAACGTCTTCTGTCTACATGTACTGTACAGCATACTGATAGATAAAGAGACAGTACACTATATGCAGGTGCTTTGCAGAAATACAGTAAAGTAGCACTCTGCAAATGAATGCAAACCTCATCCTCCACTGAAAGCATCCTAAACAGATTTCTGCCTGTACTATACACAGACAGACACACAGAGGGAGAGTTGTGCTGCACAGTAGTGGGTGGAGACCGGAGACCAGCAAGATCGATAGGCTGAAAAGTGCTGATTTATATGACCAATCAATCTTGCCGCACTTAGATGTTTTTTATTTTACCTTTATTTAACCAGGTAGGCAAGTTGAGAACAAGTTCTCATTTACAATTGCGACCTGGCCAAGATAAAGCAAAGCAGTTCGACAGATAAAACGACACAGAGTTACACATGGAGTAAAAACAAACATACAGTCAATAATGCAGTATAAACAAGTCTATATACAATGTGAGCAAATGAGGTGAGAAGGGAGGTAAAGGCAAAAAAAGGCCATGATGGCAAAGTAAATACAATATAGCAAGTAAAATACTGGAATGGTAGTTTTGCAATGGAAGAATGTGCAAAGTAGAAATAAAAAAATAATGGGGTGCAAAGGAGCAAAATAAATAAATAAATAAAAATTAAATACAGTTGGGAAAGAGGTAGTTGTTTGGGCTAAATTTTAGGTGGGCTATGTACAGGTGCAGTAATCTGTGAGCTGCTCTGACAGTTGGTGCTTAAAGCTAGTGAGGGAGATAAGTGTTTCCAGTTTCAGAGATTTTTGTAGTTCGTTCCAGTCATTGGCAGCAGAGAACTGGAAGGAGAGGCGGCCAAAGAAAGAATTGGTCTTGGGGGTGACTAGAGAGATATACCTGCTGGAGCGTGTGCTACAGGTGGGAGATGCTATGGTGACCAGCGAGCTGAGATAAGGGGGGACTTTACCTAGCAGGGTCTTGTAGATGACATGGAGCCAGTGGGTTTGGCGACGAGTATGAAGCGAGGGCCAGCCAACGAGAGCGTACAGGTCGCAATGGTGGGTAGTATATGGGGCTTTGGTGATAAAACGGATTGCACTGTGATAGACTGCATCCAATTTGTTGAGTAGGGTATTGGAGGCTATTTTGTAAATGACATCGCCAAAGTCGAGGATTGGTAGGATGGTCAGTTTTACAAGGGTATGTTTGGCAGCATGAGTGAAGGATGCTTTGTTGCGAAATAGGAAGCCAATTCTAGATTTAACTTTGGATTGGAGATGTTTGATATGGGTCTGGAAGGAGAGTTTACAGTCTAACCAGACACCTAAGTATTTGTAGTTGTCCACGTATTCTAAGTCAGAGCCGTCCAGAGTAGTGATGTTGGACAGGCGGGTAGGTGCAGGTAGCGATCGGTTGAAGAGCATGCATTTAGTTTTACTTGTATTTAAGAGCAATTGGAGGCCACGGAAGGAGAGTTGTATGGCATTGAAGCTTGCCTGGAGGGTTGTTAACACAGTGTCCAAAGAAGGGCCGGAAGTATACAGAATGGTGTCGTCTGCGTAGAGGTGGATCAGAGACTCACCAGCAGCAAGAGCGACCTCATTGATGTATACAGAGAAGAGAGTCGGTCCAAGAATTGAACCCTGTGGCACCCCCATAGAGACTGCCAGAGGTCCGGACAGCAGACCCTCCGACTTGACACACTGAACTCTATCAGAGAAGTAGTTGGTGAACCAGGCGAGGCAATCATTTGAGAAACCAAGGCTGTCGAGTCTGCCGATGAGGATATGGTGATTGACAGAGTCGAAAGCCTTGGCCAGATCAATGAATACGGCTGCACAGTAATGTTTCTTATCGATGGTGGTTAAGATATCGTTTAGGACCTTGAGCGTGGCTGAGGTGCACCCATGACCAGCTCTGAAACCAGATTGCATAGCAGAGAAGGTATGGTGAGATTCGAAATGGTCGGTAATCTGTTTGTTGACTTGGCTTTCGAAGACCTTAGAAAGGCACGGTAGGATAGATATAGGTCTGTAGCAGTTTGGGTCAAGAGTGTCCCCCCCTTTGAAGAGGGGGATGACCGCAGCTGCTTTCCAATCTTTGGGAATCTCAGACGACACGAAAGAGAGGTTGAACAGGCTAGTAATAGGGGTGGCAACAATTTCGGCAGATAATTTTAGAAAGAAAGGGTCCAGATTGTCTAGCCCGGCTGATTTGTAGGGGTCCAGATTTTGCAGCTCTTTCAGAACATCAGCTGAATGGATTTGGGAGAAGGAGAAATGGGGAAGGCTTGGGCGAGTTGCTGTTGGGGGTGCAGTGCTGTTGTCCGGGGTAGGAGTAGCCAGGTGGAAAGCATGGCCAGCCGTAGAAAAATGCTTATTGAAATTCTCAATTATGGTGGATTTATCAGTGGTGACAGTGTTTCCTATCTTCAGTGCAGTGGGCAGCTGGGAGGAGGTGTTCTTATTCTCCATGGACTTTACAGTGTCCCAGAACTTTTTTGAGTTAGTGTTGCAGGAAGCAAATTTCTGCTTGAAAAAGCTAGCCTTGGCTTTTCTAACTGCCTGTGTATAATGATTTCTAGCTTCCCTGAACAGCTGCATATCACGGGGGCTGTTCGATGCTAATGCAGAACGCCATAGGATGTTTTTGTGTTGGTTAAGGGCAGTCAGGTCTGGGGAGAACCAAGGGCTGTATCTGTTCCTGGTTCTAAATTTCTTGAATGGGGCATGTTTATTTAAGATGGTTAGGAAGGCATTTTTAAAAAATATCCAGGCATCCTCTACTGACGGGATGAGATCAATATCCTTCCAGGATACCCCGGCCAGGTCGATTAGAAAGGCCTGCTCGCAGAAGTGTTTCAGGGAGCGTTTTACAGTGATGAGTGGAGGTCGTTTGACCGCTGACCCATTACGGATGCAGGCAATGAGGCAGTGATCGCTGAGATCTTGGTTGAAGACAGCAGAGGTGTATTTAGAGGGGAAGTTGGTTAGGATGATATCTATGAGGGTGCCCGTGTTTAAGGTTTTGGGGAGGTACCTGGTAGGTTCATTGATTATTTGTGTGAGATTGAGGGCATCAAGTTTAGATTGTAGGATGGCTGGGGTGTTAAGCATGTTCCAGTTTAGGTCGCCTAGCAGCACGAACTCTGAAGATAGATGGGGGGCAATCAGTTCACATATGGTGTCCAGAGCACAGCTGGGGGCAGAGGGTGGTCTATAGCAGGCGGCAACGGTGAGAGACTTGTTTTTAGAGAGGTGGATTTTTAAAAGTAGAAGTTCAAATTGTTTGGGTACAGACCTGGATAGTAGGACAGAACTCTGCAGGCTATCTTTGCAGTAGAATGTAAAAAATGGTAGAAAATGGTAAAAAATGGTAGCCACGTCATCAATCAGTGGATTGAAAAATCACTTTCAATTTCTAAAACATAGAACAGCAAAGTGCCCCTAGGTAGCGATGGGACTCTGATAGATGAGATGAGAAGGGTTTGGTGTTGAGACACATCAAGTGCCCCTAGGTAGCGATGGGACTCTGATAGATGAGATGAGAAGGGTTTGGTGTTGAGACACATCAAGTGCCCCTAGGTAGCGATGGGACTCTGATAGATGAGATGAGAAGGGTTTGGTGTTGAGACACATCAAGTGCCCCTAGGTAGCGATGGGACTCTGATAGATGAGATGAGAAGGGTTTGGTGTTGAGACACATCAAGTGCCCCTAGGTAGCGATGGGACTCTGATAGATGAGATGAGAAGGGTTTGGTGTTGAGACACATCAAGTGCCCCTAGGTAGCGATGGGACTCTGATAGATGAGATGAGAAGGGTTTGGTGTTGAGACACATCAAGTGCCCCTAGGTAGCGATGGGACTCTGATAGATGAGATGAGAAGGGTTTGGTGTTGAGACACATCAAGTGCCCCTAGGTAGCGATGGGACTCTGATAGATGAGATGAGAAGGGTTTGGTGTTGAGACACAGCAAAGTGCCCCTAGGTAGCGATGGGACTCTGATAGATGAGATGAGAAGGGTTTGGTGTTGAGACACATCAAGTGCCCCTAGGTAGCGATGGGACTCTGATAGATGAGATGAGAAGGGTTTGGTGTTGAGACACATCAAGTGCCCCTAGGTAGCGATGGGACTCTGATAGATGAGATGAGAAGGGTTTTGTGTTGAGACACATCAAGTGCCCCTAGGTAGCGATGGGACTCTGATAGATGAGATGAGAAGGGTTTGGTGTTGAGACACAGCAAAGTGCCCCTAGGTAGCGATGGGACTCTGATAGATGAGATGAGAAGGGTTTGGTGTTGAGACACATCAAGTGCCCCTAGGTAGCGATGGGACTCTGATAGATGAGATGAGAAGGGTTTGGTGTTGAGACACATCAAGTGCCCCTAGGTAGCGATGGGACTCTGATAGATGAGATGAGAAGGGTTTGGTGTTGAGACACATCAAGTGCCCCTAGGTAGCGATGGGACTCTGATAGATGAGATGAGAAGGGTTTGGTGTTGAGACACATCAAGTGCCCCTAGGTAGCGATGGGACTCTGATAGATGAGATGAGAAGGGTTTGGTGTTGAGACACATCAAGTGCCCCTAGGTAGCGATGGGACTCTGATAGATGAGATGAGAAGGGTTTGGTGTTGAGACACATCAAGTGCCCCTAGGTAGCGATGGGACTCTGATAGATGAGATGAGAAGGGTTTGGTGTTGAGACACAGCAAAGTGCCACTAGGTAGCGATGGGACTCTGATAGATGAGATGAGAAGGGTTTGGTGTTGAGACACATCAAGTGCCCCTAGGTAGCGATGGGACTCTGTTAGATGAGATGAGAAGGGTTTGGTGTTGAGACACATCAAGTGCCCCTAGGTAGCGATGGGACTCTGATAGATGAGATGAGAAGGGTTTGGTGTTGAGACACATCAAGTGCCCCTAGGTAGCGATGGGACTCTGATAGATGAGATGAGAAGGGTTTGGTGTTGAGACACATCAAGTGCCCCTAGGTAGCGATGGGACTCTGATAGATGAGATGAGAAGGGTTTGGTGTTGAGACACATCAAGTGCCCCTAGGTAGCGATGGGACTCTGATAGATGAGATGAGAAGGGTTTGGTGTTGAGACACAGCAAAGTGCCCCTAGGTAGCGATGGGACTCTGATAGATGAGATGAGAAGGGTTTGGTGTTGAGACACATCAAGTGCCCCTAGGTAGCGATGGGACTCTGATAGATGAGATGAGAAGGGTTTGGTGTTGAGACACATCAAGTGCCCCTAGGTAGCGATGGGACTCTGATAGATGAGATGAGAAGGGTTTTGTGTTGAGACACATCAAGTGCCCCTAGGTAGCGATGGGACTCTGATAGATGAGATGAGAAGGGTTTGGTGTTGAGACACAGCAAAGTGCCCCTAGGTAGCGATGGGACTCTGATAGATGAGATGAGAAGGGTTTGGTGTTGAGACACATCAAGTGCCCCTAGGTAGCCATGGGACTCTGATAGATGAGATGAGAAGGGTTTGGTGTTGAGACACATCAAGTGCCCCTAGGTAGCGATGGGACTCTGATAGATGAGATGAGAAGGGTTTGGTGTTGAGACACATCAAGTGCCCCTAGGTAGCGATGGGACTCTGATAGATGAGATGAGAAGGGTTTGGTGTTGAGACACATCAAGTGCCCCTAGGTAGCGATGGGACTCTGATAGATGAGATGAGAAGGGTTTGGTGTTGAGACACATCAAGTGCCCCTAGGTAGCGATGGGACTCTGATAGATGAGATGAGAAGGGTTTGGTGTTGAGACACATCAAGTGCCCCTAGGTAGCGATGGGACTCTGATAGATGAGATGAGAAGGGTTTGGTGTTGAGACACATCAAGACGTGTCAGAACATCAAATGCATATTTCACTGATGGATTTTTGTTGTTTGAACAGCGGAGCCTTTTGATATTGTTTTGTAGGGTTGTAGATGGAACAGGATAAGACAAGTTCATTACCATACCTCTACAGCTGACTGTGTGTTGTTGAGAGAGAGAGAGGAAGAGAGAGAGAGAGAGAGAGGAAGAGAGAGAGAGAGCGAGAGAGAGAGAGAGGAGAGAAGGAACAGCCCTGAGATTTAATTTGCGCTGGTGCATTATGGGAGCAGTTGGCGGCGTGCCTGAGGGTCCTGTTGCCGCGGCGATGGGAGATTTAGAGCCAAGTGGGGGGCAGTATTACCCCTTCAAGCCTATGTGTGTGTATTACCCCTTCAAGCCTATTTCTCTGTGTCTGTGTTTGCGAGGAAAAGAGAGAGAGAAAGAGATTGGTGTGTGTTGGGAGGTGTGCCTGAGAATAAGGGTGTCTGTTGCTTGCTTTCAGCTGTAGCGTGGGAACACAGTGCTCAGTCATTTTAAATATTCAGTACAGGGGAAGTGGTCCTCTTAGCAGGGTGATGCAGCCTGAAGGGATGGCCTTCCCTGCTCCCTGGACTGTCGCAAACCCTTACCCTTACACACACACACACACACACACACACACAGCTCTGTTTTCCTTGATTCCCATTCAAAATCCTATTTTCCGTAACACCAAACCCTAAACCTAACCCTAACCCTAACCCTAACCCTAACCTTAACTCTAACCTTAACACCTAATCCTAATTCTAACCCTAGCCCTAATTGTATTCCCCTAAACCTAGGGGAAACCCAGAAGCCTAAAATAGCCTTTTTCCTTTTGGGGGCCGACAAAATGTAATGAATTTTCCTTGTTTTACTTCTGGTCCCCACAAGGATAGTAAAACCAAACACACACACGACCACCACACATATACAAAAACATACACTCATGCAGACACGTTTGTCTCTGCCCAGGCGCAAACAGACGCCTGCCTGCCCACTGACACACACAGTTCTGAGCATCAAAACACACAGAGAGAGAGTGTCTGTCTGCAAGCTGTCTTCTGACCTTGTCCTTCTCCTGACTCCTGTTCTCATACTTGATGATCCCAAACATCTATCAGTTTCTCTACTCCTCATCTGATGATACCTTTACTTTCCCTCATTATCCATTTATCCACCGCCATGTACGTGGCTACAGCGACTACATCTGCTCACCTCCAGACCTCATACAGCTGACCTCTTCTCTTCACACTGAGTCTCTTTAATGGTAGTTCATTATAAGAACAACATCAGAATTCACCGGAGCGTGAAGGTATCTGAGGATTAGAAGTAAGAGTTCTAGAAGTCATTGAAGAAGAAACTCCAACACACCAGATTTCTTGTACGATCCACCATGTGGATCTCAAAAAAAATTGGGGTCAAAACCCCTCAAAGTTTACTTGAAGGTTTTAGACCAGGAACTATTGACCCACCTGCAGGAGCAACATGCAACCATGTTTTAGACCAGGAACTATTGACCCACCTGCAGGAGCAACATGCAACCATGTTTTAGACCAGGAACTATTGACCCACCTGCAGGAGCAACATGCAACCATGTTTTAGACCAGGAACTATTGACCCACCTGCAGGAGCAACATGCAACCATGTTTTAGACCAGGAACTATTGACCCACCTGCAGGAGCAACATGCAACCATGTTTTAGACCAGGAACTATTGACCCACCTGCAGGAGCAACATGCAACCATGTTTTAGACCAGGAACTATTGACCCACCTGCAGGAGCAACATGCAACCATGTTTTAGACCAGGAACTATTGACCCACCTGCAGGAGCAACATGCAACCATGTTTTAGACCAGGAACTATTGACCCACCTGCAGGAGCAACATGCAACCATGTTTTAGACCAGGAACTATTGACCCACCTGCAGGAGCAACATGCAACCATGTTTTAGACCAGGAACTATTGACCCACCTGCAGGAGCAACATGCAACCCTGTTTTAAGAATAGTGTAATTGTCATGTCCTAGCAGCAGTCCTGCAGGTGGCTAGCCTTGTTGACTAGTGGAGCGGCAAGATGGTGGGGTGGGACAGAAAACGCCTGGAGTAGATGGAGATGAATTATGGGTAAATCATTCCCAGGTGTAACAGATGTCCAGCAAAGACAAGAAGACTGGTCTCGGCACCAGTGTAGCAGGTGTGATCGTACTTCCTAACTCTCTTTGAATTGATAACTCTTTGAGTTTTTAAATAAAGGACTGTCCAGTCAGCGATCCCAGTTGATTTGTGTTTATTCTGTCAATAGATTATTATTGACATTTTTTAATTGAACCTTTATTTAACTAGGCAAGTCAGTTAAGAACAAATTCTTATTTCCAATGACAACCTACCCTGTATGTTGATGGCTGTACATTTGTGATTCGTCATTTGCATTTCAATATCAGACTGCATTTTGTAATCAAACATAACAATGACATAAAATAGTACAAAATACAATACATGGAAGTACCTGACAATAGAAACAAGGAAGCACATTAGATGTGCTTCCTTGTGTGCTTCCTTGGCTGGGGTAGGTTGTCATTGTAAATAAGAATTTGTTCTTAACTGACTTGCCCAGTTAAATAAAGGTTCAATATTTAAATAAAATGTTATGTGCAAGACAACAGTATGTTGATGGATGTAGACTCGTGATTTGTCTGTAAAGAACTGTGAATTAGCAGGAGCTAATGTGACCATTACATCTCGAGCATGGTAGCTAACTGGCTCGTCCCAGAAGCCCCAATATCTAACAGGTGCCGTACACATACAGTACCTTCAGAAAGTATTCACACCCCTCGACTTTTTACACATTTTGCTTTGTTACAGACTCATTTTAAAAGGGATTACATTTATATTTTTGGTCAGTGGTCTATACACAATACCCCATAATGTCAAAGTGGAATTATGTTTTTAGACATTTTTACAAATTAATTAAAAATTAAAAGCAACACTCTGTACCCCACAGAGTGAGTCAGGCAGTGATTTTCAAACACAGATGAAACCACAAAGACCTGGGAGGTTTCCCAATGCCACAAAGACCTGGCAGGTTTTCCAATGCCAGAAAGACCTGGCAGGTTTTCCAATGCCACAAAGACCTGGCAGGTTTTATCCAATGCCACAAAGACCTGGGAGGTTTTCCAATGCCACAAAGACCTGGGAGGTTTCCCAATGCCACAAAGACATGGGAGGTTTACCAATGCCACAAAGACCTGGGAGGTTTCCAATACAACAAATACCTGGGAGGTTTTCCAATATCACAAAGCCCTGGGAGGTTTTTCAATGCCACAAAGACCTGGGATGTTTTCCAATGCCACAAAGACCTGGGAGGTTTTCCAATGCCACAAAGACCTGGGAGGTTTCCCAATGCCACAAAGACCTGGGAGGTTTTCCAATGCCACAAAGACCTGGGAGGTTTTCCAATGCCACAAAGACCTGGGAGATTTTCCAATGCCACAAAGAAGGGCACATATTGGTAGATGGATAAATAAATGAAATCAGACATTGAATATCCCTTTGAGCATGGTGAAGTTATTCATTACACTTTGGATGGTGTATCAATACACCCAGTCACTACAAAGATGCAGGCATCCTTCCCAACTTAGTTGCTAGAAAGAAAGGAAACCTCTCTGGGATTTCACCATGAGGCCAATGGTGACTTTAAAACAGTTACAGAGTTGAATGCCTGTGACAGGAGAAAACTGAGGATGGATGAACAACACTGTATTTACTCCACAATACCAACCTACTTGACAGAGTGAAAAGAACGAAGCCTGTACAGACTAAAAATATTCCAAAACATGCATCCTGTAATACTGAATAGCAATTCACTTTTTGTCCTAAATACAAAGTGTTATGTTTGGGGTAAATCCAATAGAACACATTACTGAGTACCACTCTTCATATTGACAAGCATAGTGGTGGCTGCATCATGTTATGGGTACAGTATGCTTGTAATCGTAAAGGACTGGGGCCAAATCTAAACTGGAGTTGCTTACCACGAAGACAGTGAATGTTCCCGAGTGGCCGAATTACAGTTTTGAGTTAAATCTACTTAAAAATCTATGGCCTGAACATGGTTGTCTAGCAATGACCAACAACAACCTACTTGACACAGCTTGAAGAATTATGTAAATAATAATGGCCAAATGTTGCACAAACCAGGGTGGGAAGCTCTTAGAGACGTATTTACATTTGAGTCATTTAGCAGAGTGCATTCATCTTAAGATAGCTAGGGTGGACACGCTCAATAAAGAGGTTATCAGCAAAGTCAGAGCTAGAAGGGGGGGGGGGGGGTTGAGATGAAGAGGGGGGTTATTTAATACTCTTTGAAGTGGTAGGGTTTCAAGAGCTTTCAGATGCTGGGCGGGATTCTGCTGTCCTAGCTTCAGGGGGAAGTTGGTTCCACTATTGGGGTGCCAGGACAGAGAAGAGGTTGGACTGGGCTGAGCAGGAGCTGAAGGACCATGAGACCAGAGGTGGCAGAACGAGGTATTTCTGTATTTCATTTTCAAATATATTTGCAAACATTTCTAAACACGTTATCACTTTGTCATTATGGGGTATTGAGTGTAGACAGGTGAGAATAACTCTCAATTTAATGCACTTTGAATTCAGCCTGTAACACAACAAAATGTGGAATAAATGGCACTGTATATACACACACCAGGACATGTACATAGTAAACACATTGTAAATATGCCAATAGAATACAGCATTGCAGAACGTGAACTACCGCTTGCATGCATCAGACTGGAATAACTGTGCCTATATCTGCAAGCACGACCAATGGAATAACACCTTGTGTGTGTGTGTGTGTGTGTGTGTGTGTGTGTATGTGTGTGTGTGTGTGTATTTGAGCGTGTTAAAAATGTATCTGTGTATGTTATTTTGCGTTTGTCCATTATACACACCACCTCATATTGATCATATTTTACTCAATCCCTTCATACTTGACTCCTTTATTTGACTCCATCCCTTCATATTTGACACCTTTATTTGACTCCATCCCTTCATATTTGACTCCTTTATTTGACTCCATCCCTTCATATTTGATTCCTTTACTTCATTCCATCCCTTGGTAGTGCAGTGGTTCATTAAGAAGGTCATGCTGCATCTGTGGAGCCTGTTTTAGCCACGTCACAGTGGAGCACAGCAGAACATATAAGCATGGATCCTATTAGGACTATGAGACCAGCCTTTCTCCCTCAGCCTGCTCCATTTCCCGCAAACGACACCCCTAATAATCGGACACACCACACACACACACACACACACACACACACACACACACACACACACACACACACACACACACACACACACACACACACACACACACACACACACACACACACACACACACACACACACACACAGACACAATCTGCAGCTCCTGTCACTTTCAAACACTCTGGAAAGTATACAGACATGCATTAGTAATTGTAATGGATCAGATTGATGGGATACTTCTTCAGATGCTCAAAGTGCTTTACATTGGGGTCTCCCAGTGTGTGGAACCAGCCTAGAGTGCAGAGTTCCTTCAAAACTCAAGAGTCAATTCAAGCGTGATTCTCCATTAATGTTGAGTCCAATAAATCTTGAGACTTTTGTAACTAATTTGTTGTTAATCCTTTGTTGTGAAGGGCATGTGTGTGTGTGTGTGTGGGGGGGGTGCAATGAGATCAATAAGTCATTGAGACGTAGGCTACCGCCCGTTTGTTGTGAATCATTTCAATAAGATCGGTACAGCATTTGTCAATAGAGCTCCCCTCAGATTGACTGGGCTAAACTGATAATCAGTCCAGCAAGGTTAGGAAATGATTCAAACTGTCAGATCGGAGGAAGCAAATGATTGCCTGCATAAATCACTGCAATCCTTTAGGATTCTTGCTAATGGTGTAGCTAGTAGTAAGAGTATTAAGAGATAGAAAGAAAAACAACTGTGTGAGTATGTGGGGGAGTGGGTTGGTGTATGTGTGAGTGTGTGGGGGGTGGGTTGGTGTATGTGTGAGTGTGTGGGGGGTGGGTTGGTGTATGTGTGAGTATGTGGGGGAGTGGGTTGGTGTATGTGTGAGTGTGTGGGGGGTGGGTTGGTGTATGTGTGAGTGTGTGGGGGGTGGGTTGGTGTATGTGTGAGTATGTGGGGGAGTGGGTTGGCGTATGTGTGAGTGTGTGGGGGGTGGGTTGGTGTATATGTGAGTGTGTGGGGGGGGGGGTGGGTGGGTTGGTGTATGTGTGAGTATGTGGGGGGTGGGTTGGTGTATATGTGAGTGTGTGGGGGGTGGGTTGGTGTATATGTGAGTGTGTGGGGGGTGGGTTGGTGTATGTGTGAGTGTGTGGGGGGTGGGTTGGTGTATGTGTGAGTATGTGGGGGGTGGGTTGGTGTATATGTGAGTGTGTGGGGGGTGGGTTGGTGTATGTGTGAGTATGTGGGGGAGTGGGTTGGTGTATGTGTGAGTGTGTGGGGGGTGGGTTGGTGTATGTGTGAGTATGTGGGGGAGTGGGTTGGTGTATGTGTGAGTGTGTGGGGGGTGGGTTGGTGTATATGTGAGTGTGGGGGGGTGGGTTGGTGTATATGGGTATGTGTGTAGATGTGTGTGTGTGTGTGTGTGTGTGTGTGTGTGTGTGTGTGTGTGTGTGTGTGTGTGTGTGTGTGTGTGTGTGTGTGTGTGTGTGTGTGTGTGGTTGGTTGGTGGGTGTATATGTGTGTGTGTGGGGGGGGGGGGGGGAGTCAGTTAGGACATCTACTTTGTGCATGACACAAGTCATTTTTCCAACAATTGTTTACAGACAGATTATTTCACTTATAATTCACTGTATCACAATTCCAGTGGGTCAGAAGATTATATACACTGAGTTGACTGTGCCTATAAATTATGTCATGGCTTTAGAAGCTTCTGATTTGAGTCAATTGGAGGTGTACCTATGGATGTGTTTCAAGGCCTACCTCAAACTCAGTGCCTCTTTGCTTGACATTAAGGGAAAATCAAAAGAAATCAGCCAAGACCTCAGAAAAAAATTGTAGCCCTCCTCAAGTCTGGTTCATCCTTGGGAGCAATTTCCAAATGCCTGAAGGTACCACGTTCATCTGTACAAACAATAGTACGCAAGTATAAACACCATGGGCCCAGTTGTCATACCGCTCAGGAAGGAGATTCATTCTGACTCCTATAGATGAACGTACTTTGGTGCGAAAAGTGCAAATCAATCCCAGAACAACCACAAAGTACCTTGTGAAGATGCTCGAGGAAACAGGTACAAAAGTATCTTTATCCACAGTAAAACAAGTCCTATATCGACATAACCTGAAAGGCCGCTCAGCAAGGAAAAAGCCACTGCTCCAAAACCGCAATAAAAAAGCCAGACTACGGTGTGCATCTGCATATGGGGACAAAGATCGTACTTTTTGGATAAATGTCCTCTGGTCTGATGAAACAGAAATAGAACTGTTTGGCCATAATGACCATCGTTATGTTGGAAAAAGGGGTAGGCTTGCAAGCGAAGAACAACATCCCAACCGTGAAGCACGGGGGTGGCAGCATCATGTTGTGTGGGTGCTTTGCTGCAGGAGGGGCTGGTGCACGTCGCAAAATAGATGGCCTCATGAGGGAGGAAAATGATGTGGATATATTGCAGCAACATCTCAAGACATCAGTCAGGAAGTTAAAGCTTGGTCACAAATGGGTCTTCCAAATGGGCAATGACCCCAAGCATACTTCAAAAGTTGTTGGAGTGGCCATCACAAAGCCCTGACCTCAATCCCATAGAAAATTTGTTGGCAGAACTGAAAAAGCGTGTGCAAGCAAGGAGGCCTACAAACCTGACTCAGTTACACCAGCTCTGTCAGGAGGAATGGGCCAAAATTCACAATTTTTATTGTGGGAAGCTTATGGAAGGCTACCCAACATGTTTGACCCAAGTTATACAATTTAAAGGCAATGCTACCAAATACTAATTGAGTGTATGTAAACTTCTGACCCACTGGGAATGTGATGAAAGAAATATAAGTTGAAATAAATAATTCTCTCTACTATTATTCTGACATTTCACATTCTTAAAATAAAGTGGCGATCGTAACTGACCAAAGACAGAATTTTTACTAGGATTAAATGTCAGGAATTGTGAAAAAATAAGTTTAAATGTATTTGGCTAAGGTGTATGTAAACTTCTGACTTCAACTGTACATGTGGGTGGGTGTATATGTGTGTGGGTGGGTGTGTATTTGTGTGTATGTGTTTGTGGGTGTTTATGTGTGTGTGGGTGGATGTTTGTGTGTGTGCTATAAGTGATTCAATGAACCATTCTCTAACATTCAATTCCACAACATTGTTTCTCACTGAAAATGCTTCCTCACCAGCTAAGACATCCCGCTGTTGTGACAACAGCAGAAATAGGAAACCTGTTACTTATCTCTAACCTTGTATTTACTCTGTCTCTCTCTCTATCCATTTCTTTCCCTCTCTCTCTCTCTCCCTCCCTCTTCCCCCCTCTCTCCCTCCCTCTTTCTCCCTCTCTCTCCCTCCCTCTTTCTCCCTCTCTCTCCCTCCCTCTGATTCCCTCTCTCTCTCCTTCTCCCCCCTTTCTCTCTCCCTCCCTCTCTCTCCCTCTCTTCCCCCTCTCTCCCTCTCTCTCCCTCCCTCTTTCTCCCTCTCTCTCTCCTTCTCCCCCCTCTCTCTCTCCCTCCCTCTCTCTCCCTCCCCCTCTCTCTCTCTCCCTCCCTCTTTCTCCCTCTCTCTCCCTCCCTCTTTCTCCCTCTCTCTCCCTCCCTCTTTCTCCCTCTCTCTCTCCCTCCCTCTCTCTCCTTCTCTTCCCCCTCTCTCCCTCTCTCTCCATCTCCCCCCTCCCCCCTCTGTCTCTCTCTCCCTCCCTCTCTCTCTCTCCCTCCCTCTCTATCTCTCTCTCACTCCCCCCTCTCTCTCCCTCTCCCTCCCTCCCCCCTTCTCTCTCCCTCCCTCTATCTCCCTCCCTCTCTATCTCTCTCTCCCTCTCTCTCTCCCTCCCTCTCTCTCCCTCTTTCTCCCTCTTTCTCCCACTCTCTCTCTCCCCCCCTCTCTCTCTCCCTCTCTCCCTCCCTCCCTCTTTCTCCCTCTCACCCCCTCTCCCCCCCTCTATCTCTCACTCTCTCTCTCCCTCCCTCTCTCTCCCTCCCTCTCTCTCTCTCTCTCTCCCTCTCTCCTCCCCTCTCTCTCTCCCTCTCTCTCCCTCCCCCCTCTCTCTCTCTCCCTCTCTCTCTATTTCTGCTGCAGTCCTGTCTCAGTATGTTATGATGTGTTAGCTACATCAGTTGTGTGATGTAGAAGTGTAGAGCTCTGGGCCTCCTGAGAGGCGCAGTGGTCTAAGGCACTGCATCACAGTGCTAGCTGTGCCACTAGAGATCCTGGTTCGAGTCCAGGCTCTGTTGCAGCCGGCGGGGAGGCTCATGGGGCGACGCACAATTGGCCCAGCATCATCTGGGTTAGGGGAGGGTTTGGTCGGCAGGGATGTTCTTGTCCCATCGCGCACTAGCGACTCCTGTGGTGGGCCGGGTGTAACACTGACATGGTCACCAGGTGTATGGTGTTTCCCCCGTCACATTGGTGCGGCTGGCTTCTGGGTTAAGTGGGGATTGTGTCTAGAAGCAATGCGGTCTGGCAGGGTTGTGTTTCGGAGGACTCATGGCTCTCGACCTTTGCCTCTCCTGAGTCCATACTGGAGTTGCAGCGATGGGACAAGACCGTAACTACCAATTAGATTCTGCGAAATTGGAGAGGAAAAAGGGTCAGAGAAGAAAAAGAAGAAGCTCTGAGGTTGGGTCATCAGATCTTTCTTCCTCCAGCCTGGTGTACAGCCACTTCAAAGGATGACAGTTTCCCCTCTTCCACTCTCCAACACACACAGCTTGAAA
Organism: Oncorhynchus kisutch; assembly: GCF_002021735.2. Lineage (NCBI taxonomy): Eukaryota > Metazoa > Chordata > Actinopteri > Salmoniformes > Salmonidae > Oncorhynchus > Oncorhynchus kisutch. The sequence goes on along the minus strand of NC_034194.2, from coordinate 29,268,397 downwards.
ACTATACATTCTCCAACACCTACAGCTTTAAAGCTATACATTCTCCAACACCTACAGCTTTAAAGCTATACATTCTCCAACACCTACAGCTTTAAAGCTATACATTCTCCAACACCTACAGCTTTAAAACTATACATTCTCCAACACCTACAGCTTTAAAACTATACATTCTCCAACACACACAGCTTTAAAGCTATACATTCTCCAACACACACAGCTTTAAAACTATACATTCTCCAACACACACAGCTTGAAAGCTATACATTCTCCAACACACAGCTTTAAAACTAGATATTCTCACACTCACACAGCTTTAAAGATAGATATTATCCAAATAACAAACACTCTTTACACACTCTCCAACACACACAGCTTTAAAGCTAAATGTTCTCCAACTCACCCAGCTTAAAAGCTACACACTCTCCGCTCATACCTCTCAACACACAATCCAACTCAAACCACACACGCTGCACACTCTCCGCTCATACCTCTCAACACACAATCCAACTCAAACCACACACGCTACACACTCTCCGCTCATACCTCTCAACACACAATCCAACTCAAACCACACACGCTGCACACTCTCACACACATTACATAAAGCTTTGCTACAGACTCTCCAAATGGACAAAACTTTAAAGCAGATCAAACAGGCTGTTTGCAGTCTCCCCTAAAACCCAGAGACCCTTTCTCCTTCTATTCTGGCTCTGGCTCTGCAGTTTTCCTACAGAAACTGCAGCTCCGTCTCTCCCTAAGATGCCTCATATCACGAGTGATTAGTAGGATTGGTGATGGGAGAGCTAATGATGTTAGCGTACGTCTGGCTCAGAGCCAGTTAACTAAGCTCACATGTTCACAGCATACTGGGTATAGCTGTGATAGAGAGAGAGAGAGAGAGAGAGAGAGAGAGAGAGAGAGACCCCTGATACTGTGGAATTGAAGCTGGGAGAGCAGGTGCTGGCTAATCTCTCTCTTCTCCCCTCTTCCCCTTTCTTCATCTCTCTCCTCTTCCTCTCACTCCTCTCCTTCTCTCTACTTTTCCTCTCTCTCCTCTTCCTATTCCTCTATCTCCTCACCTGTTCCTCTATACCCTCTTCCTCGCTCTCATCTTCTTCTCCTCTTCCTCTATCTCCTCTTCCTCCATCTCCTCTTCCTCTCTTCTCTCCTCTTCCTCTAATTTTCTCTTTGTCTCCTCTCTTCCTCTCTTTTCTCTCCCCACCTCTCCTCTCCTCTGACCCATGAGGCCCAGAGGATAAGGTCAGATAATGATTGGTCATCTGTCAGGCGACACATCACTGACCATGGTGTGTGAGAATAGATGGTGGTAGGATGGAGAGAGGTGTGTGTGTGTGTGTGTGTGTGTGTGTGTGTGTGTGTGTGTGTGTGTGTGTGTGTGTGTGTGTGTGTGTGTGTGTGTGTGTGTGTGTGTGTGTGTGTGTGTGTGTGTGTGTGTGTGTGTGTGTGTAAGTGTGCATGTATGTGTGTGTTATAGAGCTTGCGTGGGATTAATGATCTCTCATTTAAAATCGTCCATTACAGCTTTTAATTAACCCCAGAGCAGCATGAGATGGAGTGTGTGTGTGTGTGTCTGTGTGTGTTTGTGACGGAGTAATATTCAGGGCACATATTAAGCCATTTTCTAAAGGGTAGGACATAAACCGTAATATACCCTATATATACAAACATATGTGGACACCTATTCAAATTAGTGGATTTGGCTATTTCTGCCACACCCGTTGCTGACAGGTGTATAAAATCATGCACACAGCCATGCAATCTCCATAGACAAACACTGGCATTAGAATGGCCAGTACTGAAGAGCTCAGTGACTTTCAACGTGGCCCTGTCCTAGAATGACACCTTTCCAACAAGTCAGTTCATCAAATGTCTGCCCTGCTAGATCTGCCCCAGTCAACTGCATGTGCTGTTATTGTGAATTGGAAACGTCTAGGAGTAACAACGGCTCAGCCACAAAGTGGTAGGCCACACAAGCTCACAGAATGAGACCGCCGAGTGTTGAAGTGCGTAGCGTGTAAAAATAGTCTGTCCCCGGTTGCAACACACACTACCGAGTTCCAAACGTCAGCACAAGAACTGTTCGTCTGGAGCTTCATGAAATGGGTTTCCACTCCCGAGCAACCGCACACATGCCTCAGATGACCATGCACAAAGCCAAGCGTTGGCTGGAGTGATGAATCACGCTTCACCATCTGGCAGTCCGACGGACAAACCTGGGTTTGGCGGATGCCAGGAGAACGCTACCTGCCCGAATGCATAGTGCCAACTGTAAAGTTTGGTGGAGGATGAATAATGGTCTAGGGCTGTTTTCGTGGTTGGAGCTAGGCCTCTTAGGAAATCTTAACGCTACAGCATACAATGACATTCGAGACGATTCTGTGCTTCCAACTTTGTGGCAACAGTTTGGGTAAGGATCTTTCCTGTTTCAGCATGACAATGCCCCCGTACACAAAGCAAAGTCCATACAGAAATGGTTTGATGACATCGGTGTGGAAGTACTTGACTGTCCTGAACAGAGCCCTGACTTCAACCCCATCGGACACCTTTGAGATGACTAGGAACGCCGACTGCGAGCCAGGCCTAATCGCCCAACATCAGTGCCCGACCTCACTAAAGCTCTTGTGGCTGAATAGAAGCAAGTCCCACAGCAATGTTCCAACATCCAACGGAAAGCCTTCCCAGAAGAGTGGAGGCTGTTATAGCAGCAAAGGAGGGGAGCAACTCCATATTAATGCCAATGATTTTGGAATGAGATGTTTGACGAGCAGGTGTCCACATACATTTGGTCATGTAGTGTGTGATGATAGCCCCTCATTTTAATGTCTGAGGAAAACGGCTCGGGTTTCAAATGTTCTGTACATCATCATTCACACTCTATTATGGACTAAGAGCGCCGATTTCAATTGAAGAGTTAG
>NC_034194.2:29182961-29260461 GCF_002021735.2 Oncorhynchus kisutch | reverse complement strand
GTCTACCGGAAACTCACCAACCTATGATTAAGGCCAGGAGTTTTTCCCATAAGCATGTGCTCTGACCAGTAGGAAAAGCCTGTATAAGTTACCCAGTAGGTCTCCAGGAGGAGGGTCAGCCATCCCTGGTTTACACCTACACAGTTCTGTTAGATCTGTGAAGGGTAGGGAATGAGGGCAACAAGGGAGCATCTTTGTGGAATGAGCATTGAGGGTTGAGTTAAGCTTCTTCCTGGCTGCTAGCCAGCGCCCCTCGAGGAGCTATAGTGAGTGTCCCTGTGGCGATCTGATAGACAATTACATTAGGCAGGCTGTGTTAGGAGCCATGGGTAAATCATTGATCAGGGGCCCTGTTCCTTACAGGACCCCCAGGTTGTGTAGCTCCTCTCTGGGGTGCTAATAGACATATGTCCCCCTGGGGCTGTTTCCATACCACCTAGCTAACCATTTCCATAGCCTCAATCCTTCCTCTGCATTGAAAACAACCAAAACACACCCCATGAATTGTACTATACTGTAGCCTACTTGCTGTAGCCTACTTGCTGTAGGAGAGAGAGACTGCTTTATAAATCCACTGGCTCCAGGTCATCTATAAGTCTTTGCTAGGTAAAGCTCCGCCTTATCTCAGCTCACTGGTCACCATAGCAACAACCACCCTTACCACGCACCCCAGCAGGTATATTTCACTGGTTATCCCCAAAGCCAACTCCTCATTTGTCCGTCTTTCCTTACAGTTCTCTGCTGCCAATGACTGGAACGAATTGCAAAAATCACTGAAGTTGGAGACTTATATCTCTGCAGCTATATGCAGCCCATTTGTAAATAGCCATCCAACCAACTACCTACCTCATCCCCATATTTGTTTTTCTGCTCTTTTGCACACCAGCATCTCTCCTTGCACATCCTCATCTGCACTCTAGTGTTTAATAGCTAAATTGTAATGTCTTTGCCACTATTGGCCTATTTATGGCCTTACCTCCTTACTTCATTTGCACACACTGTATACAGATGTTTATTGACTGTCTTTTTGTTTATCCCATGTTTAACTCTGTGTTGTTTTTATCGCACTGCTTTGCTTTATCTTGGCCAGGCAGCAGTTGTAAATGAGAACTTGTTCTCAACTGGCCTACCTGGTTAAATGAAAGTGAAATAAAAAATAAAACAAAACCAATCTCTATTGGGCCTCCCGGGTGGCGCCCAGGCTCTGTCGTAACCGGCCGCGACCGGGAGGTCCGTGGGGCAATGCACAATTTGCATAGCATCGTCCGGGTTAGGGAGTGTTTGGCTGGTAGGGATATCCTTGTCTCATCGTGCACCAGCGACTCCTGTGGCGGACCGGGCGCAGTGCACGCTAAACAAGGTTGCCAGGTGCACAGTGTTTACTCCGACACATTGGTGCGGCTGGCTTCCGGGTTGGATGCGCGCTGTGTTAAGAAGCAGTGCGGCTCGGTTGGGTTGTGTATCGGAGGACGCATGACTTTCAACCTTCGTCTCTCCCGAGCCCATACGGGAGTTGTAGCAATGAGACAAGATAGTAGCTACTAACAATTGGATACCACGAAAAAGGGGGTAAAATAAATCAAATATCCATTTGTTACTGTTTGACTAAAACAATCTCTATTTGTTACTGCTCAACTAAAACAATCTCGGTCGACCAACAGCCTACAGACCAAACTATCGACCAGTCGACTAATTGAGGTCAGCCCTAGACCCAAGATCAGTGTCTTGTGGATATCACAATGAGAAAATAACAGGACCTCTTAATCACTCTGTTATTCTCTTTCCATCCCTCCCTCTTGCTGTGGCTCTCTGTATCTCCCTCTTTCTCTATCTCTCTCTTTATTACACTCTCCCTCCCTCCCTCCCTCTTTCACTCTCTCTGCCTGTCTTTCTCTCTCTCCCCTTCCTCCTTTTTTCACTCTCTCTGCCTATCACCCGTCCCTTTATTTCTCCCTCCCTCCCTCCCTCCCTCCCTCCCTCCCTCCCTCCCTCCCTCCCTCCCTCCCTCCCTCCCTCCCTCCCTCCCTCCCTCCCTCCCTCCCTCCCTCTTTCACTCTCTCTGCCTGTCTTTCTCTCTCCCCTTCCTCCTCTTTTTCACTCTCTCTGCCTATCACCCGTCCCTTTATTTCTCTCTCCCTCCCTCCCTCCCTCCCTCCCTCCCTCCCTCCCTCCCTCCCTCCCTCCCTCCCTCCCTCCCTCCCTCCCTCCCTCCCTCCCTCCCTCCCTCCCTCCCTCTGCCTGTCTTCTCTCTCCCCTTCCTCCTCTTTTTCACTCTCTCTGCCTATCACCCGTCCCTTTATTTCTCTCCCCCTCCCTCCCTCCCTCCCTCCCTCCCTCCCTCCCTCCCTCCCTCCCTCCCTCCCTCCCTCCCTCCCTCCCTCCCTCCCTCCCTCCCTCCCTCTTTCACTCTCTCTGCCTGTCTTTCTCTCTCCCCTTCCTCCTCTTTTTCACTCTCTCTGCCTATCACCCGTCCCTTTATTTCTCTCCCCCTCCCTCCCTCCCAGCCTCCCTCCCTCCCTCCCACCCTCCCACCCTCCCTCCCTCCCTCCCTCCCTCCCTCCCTCCCTCCCTCCCTCCCTCCCTCCCTCCCTCCCTCCCTCTTTCACTCTCTCTGCCTGTCTTTCTCTCTCCCCTTCCTCCTCTTTTTCACTCTCTGCCTATCACCCGTCCCTTTATTTCTCTCCCTCTCTCCCTCCCTCCCTCCCTCCCTCCCTCCCTCCCTCCCTCCCTCCCTCCCTCCTCTTTTTCACTCTCTCTGCCTATCACCCGTCCCTTTATTTCCCTCCCTCCCTCCCTCCCTCCCTCCCTCCCTCCCTCCCTCCCTCCCTCCCTCCCTCCCTCCCTCCCTCCCTCCCTCCCTCCCTCCCTCCCTCCCTCCCTCCCTCTTTCACTCTCTCTGCCTGTCTTTCTCTCTCCCCTTCCTCCTCTTTTTCACTCTCTCTGCCTATCACCCGTCCCTTTATTTCCCTCCCTCCCTGCCTCCCTCTTTCACTCTCTCTGCCTGTCTTTCTCTCTCCCCTTCCTCCTCTGTTTCACTCTCTCTGCCTATCACCCGTCCCTTTATTTCCTTCCCTCCCTCCCTCCCATCTCTTTCTCTCAGAGAAACCAAAATTACAGGAGCGATAGAAAACTATCCACATATTGGTCTCCAAAACCCATAGCACACCTGTCTTTTTTTAGCCTTTTGATGTCATTAGCTTGGCCTAAACAGCCAAGACCTGTTGTCTTGGCACACTCAGCCCATCTGCACAACCAGGCCATGACAACCTCCCACCACAACACACACACACACACACAGATGATCGCATGCACACTCACTCACTCACTCACTCAATATCTGTTTTCTAACCTTTATTTAACTCTCAAGTCAGTTAAGAACAAATTATTATTTATAATGATGGCCTATAATCTGCCATTGAAGAGAGGATGAATTCATGTTTAAAGACCATTTGGATGCAGCAAACTGTTATTTAATGTTAATACTAAGAATCTACATGGAATACATATGCACGGGCTGGTTCTGGACCATTCTTCATTCAAGGTCTGTGACTAAAGACTGATGCCTAATAACCCTGATGATAATATACCTAACAACCTCTGCTGAAGAACAGGCGTCCATCTACAGGTCTTTGATCTGCCTGATTCTCTCATTATAAATCATTTCTTGTTGTGTTTGACACCGTGAACCTCTGTGTCCTCCGTCTCTCTTTCATTAGCTCGCCTGTCTATTGTTCTCTCTCTCTCCCTCCCTCCCTCTCTCTTTTTCCCTCTCTCTCTTTCAGTCACTCTGTCTCTCCCTCCTCCCCCTCTCTCTAACACCCTCCTCTCTCTCTCTCGGTCTCTCTCTATCTCTCTCTAAAAAAGGACAAAGGGATCTAGACTGATCCGTGTTAACAACACAAACAACATCAGCAGAATCAGAGGATGTCTCTTTCTCAAATTACACCTTATTCCCCACCTGAGTAACATAATCATTCTATTCACAGTAGTGAATATAGCCAACATAGGACTAAAGCTGTACACTACATAGAGAATAAGGTGTCATTGAGGTGTGTTTGATAATGTCTGCTCTTCTGCTAAGTCACTGTCTGTCTCCCAAATGACACCCTATCCCCTCTGGTCAAAAGTAGTGCACTACATAGGGTACCATTTGGGATGCAGATATTGTCATTGCGTCTCACTACAATCTGTCCTTGAGTAGGAGATTCGTAGGCCGACAGCAGATGTGATTCTGAGCTAATAAGCTTGAGGATCAGCATATTCACCTCACCCCAGACACCTCCTGAAATACACAACATGACAAAAAGTATGTGGACACCTGCTCGTCAAACATCTCATTCCAAAATCATGGGCATTAATATGGAGTTGGTCCCCCTTTGCTGCTATAACAGCCTCTTCTGGGAAGGCTTTCCACTAAATGTTGGTACATTGCTGCGGGGACTTGCTTCCATTCAGCCACAAGAGCATTAGTGAAGTCGGCCACTGATGTTGGGCGATGAGGCCTGGTTCGCAGTCGGTGTTCCAATTCATCCCAAAGGGGTTCGATGGGGTTGAGGTCAGGGCTCTGTGCAGATTCATCCGTCAGACTGCCAGATGATGAAGCGTGATTCATCACTCCAGAGAATGCGTTTCCACTGCTCCAGAATCCAATGGCGGCAAGCTTTACACCACTTCAGCCAATGCCTGGCATTGAGCATGGTGGTCTTAGGCTTGTGTAATGCTGCTCGACCATGGAAACCCATTAAGCTCATGATGAACGGTTATTGTGCTGACATTGCTTCCAGAGGCAGTTTGGAACTCGGTATTAAGTGTTGCAACCAAGGACAGAAGATTTTTACGCGCTAAACACTTCAGCACTCGGAGGTCCCGTTCTCTGAGCTTGTGTGGGCTACCACTTCGCAGCTTAGCCGTTGTTGCTCCTAGACGTTTCCACTTCACAATAACAGCTGACCAGGGTAGCAATTTCACAAACTGCCTAGCTGGAAATGTGGCATCCTATGACAGTGCAATGTTGAATGTCACTGAGCTCTTCAGTAAGGCCATTCTACTGGCAATGTTTGTCTATGGACTTTGCATGTCTGTTTACTCAATTTTATACACCTGTCAGCAACGGGTGTGGCTGAAATCCACAAATTTGAAGGGTTGTCCACATACTTTTGTATATACAGTGCATTCGTTAAGTATTCAGACCCCATTACTTTTTCCACATTTTGTTACGTTGTTACGTTCTAAAATGGATTAAAATACTTGTTTCCCTCATTAATCTACACACAATACCCCATAATGACAAAGTGAAATATTTGCAAATGTATTAAAAATAACTACTCAGACCCTTTGCTATGAGACCCAAAATTGAGCTCAGGTGCATCCTGTTTCCAGGATGGCTCTATAAGGTCCTACAGTTGCCAGTGCATTTCAGAGAAAAACTAAAGCCATGAGGTTGAAGGAATTGTCCATAGAGCTCCGACACAGGATTGTGCACCCGGCCTGCCACAAGGAGTCGCTAGAGCGCGATGGGATAAGGACAACCCGGCCGGCCAAACTCCGCCTGGGATCGAACCCGGGTCTGTAGTGACACCTCTAGCCATGCAATACAGTGCATTAGATCATTGCGGGCCTTCATCTTTCTTAATTGTAATAAGTTTGGAACCACCAAGACTGTTCCTAGAGCTGGCCTCAGGACCTCAGACTGGGGCGAAGGTACCCTTTCAACAGGACAATGACCCTAAGCACACAGCCAAGAAAACACAGGAGTGCCTTCAGGACAAGTCTCTGAATGTAATTGAGTGGCCCAGCCAGAGCTCGATCGAATATCTCTGGAGAGACCTGAAAATAGCTGTGCAGCGACACTCCCTATCCAACCTGACAGAGCTTGAGAGGAACTGCAGAGAAGAATGGGAGAAACTCCCCAAATACAGGTGTGGCTTCGAGACAATATCTCTCAAACTTTATCAATCCAATCATAATGAATCAAATCTCATGATGACCAAGTAGATGATGAAGTTGGAAATAGCCTTGTTGCCTATGTTCACTGGTTTCAGGAAACATTCTGTTTGGTTTCCAGCCTTGCCAGATCACTAGTCCAAGTCAGAGCACCGCTCCAACTGGCGACCAATAGCTTCTCTCCTGTCATAGTGGCCAGGGGCCGTAGGGAACAGCTGAGATTATGTAGCACTGAGTGCCACAGCTCCTGTCTACTAGCCAGACCTTCTTCTCGTGTGTGTGTGTAGTCTACCCTGTGGCAGTATTGCTGTAAGTGCTGTAAACCAGCACTTCTTCTGGCATAGGGGCTACTGACCCGTTACAATTATACTGCCAATAGCTTTACATAGTTCTGCTTTGTCATTGGCTACATTATATCATCGTTTTGTGCTTGATTAGCTGGTTCAGCATTTGAACTGACAAATATAGTACTACCAAAGTCATATCTTAACATTCGGAAATTATTCAGAACCCTTGACTTTTTCCACATTTTGTTACGTTACAGCCTTATTCTGAAATGGATTTTAAAAAACGATCATTCAATCTACACACACTACCCCATAACGACAAAACAAAAATAGGTTTTTAGACTAAAATATCACATTTACATAAGTATAAGTTCTCTGCAGATCCTCTCAAGCTCTGTCAAGTTGGATTGGGAGAGTCATGACACAGCTATTTTCAGGTCTCTCCAGAGATGTTTGATCGGGTTCAAGTCCGGGCTCTGGCTCGGCCACTCAAGGACATTCAGAGACTTGTCTCGAAGCCACTCCTGTGTTGTCTTGGCTCTGTGCTTAGGCTCGTTGTCCTGTTGTCCTGTCCATAGTGCCCACGAAGCTCATCACTAAGCTAAGGACTCTGGGACTAAACCCCTCCCTCTGCAACTGGACTTCCTGACGGGCCGCCTCCAGGTGGCAGTGTGATGCCAGGACAACAACCTCTCCCTCAATGTGAGCAAGACTAAGGAGCTGATCATGGACTACAGGAAAAAGGCGGGCCGAACAGGCCCCCATTAACATTGACGGGGCTGTAGTGGAGCGAGTCGAGAGTTTCAAGTTCCTTGGTGTGCACATCACCAACTAACTATCATGGTCCAAACATACCAAGACATTCGTGAAGACACGAAAAAACCTATTCCCCTTCAGGAGACTGAAAAGATTTGTCATGGGTCCCCAGATCCTCAAAAGGTTCTACAGCTGCACCATCAGGAGCATCCTGACCGGTTGCATCACCGCCTGCTATGGCAACTGCTCGGCATCTGACCGTAAAGCGCTACAGAGGGTAGTGCGAATGGCACAGTACATCACTGGGGCCAAGCTTCCTGCCATCCACGACCTACATAATAGGCAGTGTCAGAGGAAAGCCCATAGAATTGTCAGAGACTCCAGTCACCCAAGTTATAGACTGTTTTCTCTGCTACCGCACGGCAAGCGGTACCGGAGCACCAAGTCTAGGACCAAAAGGCTCCTCAACAGCTTCTACCCCCAAGCCATAAGACTGCTGAACAATTCATATAATCGCCACCGGACAATTTACATTGACCTCCCCCCTTTTGTACACTGCTGCTAGTCGCTGTTTGTTACCTATGCATAGTCACTTTGCCCCCACCTACATCTACAGATTACCTCAACTAGCCTGTACCCCTGCACACTGACTCGGTACCGGTCAGATCAGATTCTGATTGTGTTACATTTTATTATAACTTTTTTATTTTAGTCTACTTGGTAAATATTTTCTTCTTCTTGAACTGCACTGTTAGTTAAGGACTTGTAAGTAAGCATTTCATGGTAAAGTCTACACTTGTTGTATTCGGGGGATGTGACAAATAAAGTTTGATTTGATTTGATTTGGAAGATGAACCTTCGCCCCCACCTGAGGTCATGAGTGCTCTGGAGCAGGTTTTCATCAAGGGTCTCTCTGTACTTTGCTCCGTTCATCTTTCCCTCGATCCTGACTAGTCTCCCAGTCCCTGCCGCACATCCCCACAGCATGATGCTGCCACTACCTTGCTTCACTGTAGGGATGGTGCCATGTTTCCTCCAGACTTGACGCTTGGCCTTCAGGCAATATTGTTTCTCATGGTCCGAGAGTCTAAACTCCAAGTGGGTTGTCATGTGCCTTTTACTGAGGAGTGGCTTCCGGCTGGCCACTCTACCATAAAGACCTGATTGGTGGCTGCTTGGTGGCTGATTGGAGATGCAGAGATGGTTTTCCTTCTCGAAGGTTCTCCCATCTCCACAGAGGAACTCTGAAGCGCTGTCAGAGTGACCATCAGGTTCTTGGTCACCCCCTGACCAAGGCCCTTCTCTCCCCGATTACTGAGCTTGGCTAGGCGGACAGCTCAAGAAGAATGTTGGTGGTTCCAAACGTCTTCCATTTAAGAATGATGAAGGCCACTGTGTTCTCGGGGACCTTCAATGCTGCAGAGATTTTTTGGTACCCTTCCCCAGATCTGTGCCTCAACACAATTCTGTCTGGGAGCTCTACGAACAATTCATTTGACCTCATGGCTTGGTTTTTGCTCTGACATGCGCTGTCAACTGTGGGACCTTATATAGACATACAGGTGTGTGCCTTTCCAAATCATATCCAATCAATTGAATTTACCACAGGTGGACTCCAATCAAGTTGTATAAACATCTCAAGGATGATCAATGGAAACAAGATGCACCTGAGATCAATTTCTCATAACAAAGCCCCTGAATACTAATGTAAACAAGGTATTTCTGTTTTTTATTTGTAATACATTTCCAAACATAAAAAAAAAAACTGTTTTTGATTTTTCATTATGAGGTATTGTGTGTAGATTTGAAGATTTGTTTCATTTAATCCATTTTAGAATACACTGTATATGGCACTTCTTGGTTTACAGCAGAATCTGTACAGTTTATTCTAGCTACATCGTGTTACTCTGAACGGTTTATTCTAGCTACATCGTGTTACTCTGTACAGTTTATTCTAGCTACATCGTGTTACTCTGTACAGTTTATTCTAGCTACATCATGTTACTCTGAATGGTTTATTCTAGCTACATCGTGTTACTCTGTACAGTTTATTCTAGCTACATCGTGTTACTCTGTACAGTTTATTCTAGCTACATCATGTTACTCTGAATGGTTTATTCTAGCTACATCATGTTACTCTGAATGGTTTATTCTAGCTACATCGTGTTACTCTGTACAGTTTATTCTAGCTACATCGTGTTACTCTGAACGGTTTATTCTAGCTACATCGTGTTACTCTGTACAGTTTATTCTAGCTACATCGTGTTACTCTGAACAGTTTATTCTAGCTACATCGTGTTACTCTGTACAGTTTATTATAGCTACATCGTGTTACTCTGTACAGTTTATTCTAGCTACATCGTGTTACTCTGTACAGTTTATTCTAGCTACATCGTGTTACTCTGTACAGTTTATTCTAGCTACATCGTGTTACTCTGTACAGTTTATTCTAGCTACATCGTGTTACTCTGAATGGTTTATTCTAGCTACATCGTGTTACTCTGAATGGTTTATTCTAGCTACATCGTGTTACTCTGTACAGTTTATTCTAGCTACATCGTGTTACTCTGTACAGTTTATTCTAGCGATATCGTGTTTTAAAAGTCATTGCATGTCTAAAACTGTAGATATGGCATTAGCACCATGACACCAGTCTCTGTCCTGTCTGTGTTGGAACGAACGTAGGGCTTTGTCTTGCTTTAAGGTTGATCGTCAGATGTACAGTTTAAAATAACAGATTCGCTCACCATCAACTCAGTCAGACTACAATGTCTGTATGAGTCTGAAGAAATGGAAGGCCAATTGAAACTTAACACACCTGAGCAGCTCCATACCTCATTAACAGTCTCCATCTCTTTCTCTCTTTCTTTCTCTCCATCTCCCCGCCTTCTTTATGTTTCTCTCTCTCTATCTCTATCACTCCCTCCCTCCCTCTCTCTCTGTGACTTTTAATCCAGTATTATTGGTTCCGTAGAGAAAGCTGGTGCTGGTTGTTGACCTTGGAGCATGGTGACATACAGCCATGGGATAATCCTCAGTTGAGTCACGTCTGTGCTGAAGACATGGCTGTCATCACAGCTGCCTCTTCTCTCTCCATTTCTCTCTCTTTCACTCTCTCTGTTTCTTTCTTTTTCTCTCTCTCTGTTTCTCTCTTTCAGCCCTAAATCACTGGAGCGATACAGCAATACTACCATAAGCTTCACACACACACACACACACACACACACACACACACACACACACACACACACACACACACACACACACACACACACACACACACACACACACACACACACACACACACACACACACACACACAGTCTCTCTCTCTGGGGTTCAACAATCAGTGTTTTATATAAAGCCTATAAAGCCTGACATACAGTATCATTCAAGATGAATTTAACTGAGTGTATTCAATATTCTGCCTTGAGAAGTGATCAGGTATACATACAAAATGAATGTGATCTTGTATACTCCTTTATGAAACATTTATTTGAACAAGGAAGTCCCATTGAGGTGAAATATTATCTGTGTTTGAGGAACATGTTGACAGCATCTCTGATGAGTGTTAGAGTTTCCTAACGGCCTCTGCTGTGTGTCAACTGAGAGGCCAGGTGGATTTCCGGCTAAAAAAAGACCGTTTGGACGGAGGAGAGCTTTCAACGGACCCAGAGACTTCCGCAGTAAAAAACAACCTTCCTGAGAGAGAAAAAATTAGAAGAAAAGAGAGAGAGAGACCTGAAGACAAAGTAGGACCTAAGCTTAATTTTGTCGCCCCATCATTCAGGCCAGGCGGGAGAAAAAAAGGAGTGAAAAACGAGGGATCGTTCCACCTTCATCAGCTCCGTTCTTTCAGGCAGCCAAATAGTTCCATGAGTGCTGTGGTCTCCGAGCGCTCCCCTGAATTACTCTCCTGAGATTTACTGTCCAAAACCTATTAAGCCCCTGCTGTACCGTTGTGTGTGTTGTGTGTGTTGTGTGTGTGTGTGTGTTGTGTGTGTGTGTGTGTGTGCATGTGTTTGCGAGCCAGTGCGCTTGGCTAGGTTCGATATCGGGGCCGGCAAAGGTCACTTGGCATTCTTCAACACTCTACAACAATGAAGTGTATAAAACAGGAAATGGGTGACCAAGACTGATCAAATGAAGCAGAACAAAGACACCTATTGACTGACTACTCTAACGAGCAACAGGTACATATCTGTTACAATCCTGAGCGGCAGTAGGGAAATATGATTAACATGTGATTACCCTGACAGTGCCTTTCATACTTCATACCTTCCACAGATAAACAGGATAAACAAGTGAATAACCATGTCCGGGAGGGAACACTGTATCACATCCAATTATAAAGTAGAAGTTTACGCTAGCTGCAGCTTGTTTCTTAGTCGTTATGACTTATGAACTTGATGAACCGAGATCAAGCCAACGAGCCGAATCCAGCCCGAACCTTACTCATCAGCGACAGTCAACACTCATAACGTTTTCAGTCTCTAGCTCTGGTCGGAAACTACAGGTCTGGAACAGCTAACGGAACAGAGTAAATGTTGTTCCAATTAGTGGTGTCATTCTAAATCTCCTGAATTGACGACAACAGGCAGCATACGCTTCACAGCTCAGAGGGAAGGAGGAGAGGGTGGGAAGGAGAAAATGAGAGAAGAAGAGAAGGAGAAGATGTGAGGAGCCCACAAACCAGTGGCTGTGTGTGTGTTTGTGTGTGTGTCTGAGGCCCTTATTTTACCTTGTTAGCTCAACACCAACTTCCTCATCTTCAACGTTTCTATGGTAACCCTGGACGTAGATAGCCCCTGAAGCCCTGAGTGTGTGTGGAGTGTGTAGGAGGCCCTGAAGTCCTCTATTGAAGAAGCCATCCACCTGCTGCTCAGACTCTCTGCACCAGGTGTTTAGGTACAGAGACTGGGCGAGATAATGGCTCATCTGCATGGAGAGAGAGAGGTTTCTTCAAGCTGTTCAGAACATAAAATATAAGCCGGAAAGAAGTTTCACCATTTGCACAGATCTAGGCTCAGCTAAAATGTCCCAATTGTAAAACACAAAACTGACCTAAGAACGGTGTGTAAAGGACTCAACATCTTATAAAATGTATCAAAGTGTCAACAAAACAACGAGTCTGAATACTCCGAGAAGTGCAGGATTGTCCAGCTCTTTCCCATCAACAAGGAACACAACAAATATACCGTAGTCATGGCTCTGCGACTGTGCTTCATCTAACCATAGCTGGAAAATGGCCTCATGATCGTTCAATATATTGATAAAGACCCAGTGGTGTAATTAAGGAAAACGTAAATCTAGTCCCCGGGGAAGGATTGATTAAACAAGGTATTGATCGCTGACTGTAGACTTACAGTATGTCACCTGAATAATGCAGAGAGCACAGTAGTCACAATGAGTTACGGGATGAAAGGGGGCTGTAATCAAACCCTTACCCTGGACTGCACAACACAACATTTTACTCATTTAGCAGTCACTCTTATCCAGAGCCACTTAAAATGAGTGCATTAATCATAGGAATATTTGGTAAGACTGAGGCTTTGTCTCAAAGGTACTAGAACTATTCCCCACATAGTGAGGTGGCTAAAACTCATGTACTATAATACGGTAGTCATATACAGTAGTGAGTCTGGCTAAAACTAGTGCACTATAATACGGTAGTCATATACAGTAGTGAGTCTGGCTAAAACTAGTGCACTATATGTAACGACTCTGGTTGGTAGAATGAAGAGTGGTAGGCGGACATCATCTTTTTATTGATGACACCAAAACAAACGAACAAAGACAAAAAACGAAAGCGAACAGTTCTGTCAGTTACAGACACTAAACAGGAAACAAGATCCCACAAAACCCCAAAGGAAAATGACAACTTATATATGATCCCCAATCAGAGATAACAATAGACAGCTACCTCTGATTGGGAACCACACTCGGCCAAAAACAAGAAATAGAAAACATAGACTTTCCCACCCGAGTCACACCCTGACCTAACCAAACATAGAGAATAATAAGGAGCTCTAAGGTCAGGGTGTAACAGTACCGCCCCCGCACCCCCAAGGTGCGGACCCCGGCCCAATTTAGCTTGGTGAGTGTGGAGAGCTGGCACAGGACGCACTGGGCTATGAAGGCGCACTATGAAGGCATAGTGCGTAGAGCTGGCGCAGGATATACTGAGCCATGGAGGCGCACTGGAGGTCTGGAGCGTAGAGCTGGCACAACGCGTGCTGGCTGAATACCCCCTGTGGCACGGCAAGTGCGGGGAGCTGGAACAGAGCGCACCGGGCTGTGAATGCGCATCACAGCATAACACGGTGCCTGCACGGTCACACGCTTCCCACGGTAAGCACAGGGAGTTGGCTCAGGTCTAAACCCTGACTCCGCCAATCTCCCAGTGTGCCTCTCGTCCTTGCTTCAAGGTCGCAAACCCCAGTGTCGACGTTGTTCCTCCCTCGCTGCCTCCGTCTGCTCACATGGAAGGCGATCCATTCCGGCCTGGATCTCCTCCCACGTCCAGGATCCTTTACTGTCTAAGATGTCCTCCCATGTCCAGTCCTCCTGGCCATGCTGCTTGGTTCATTTTTGGTAGGATGTTCTGTAACGACTCTCGTTTGTAGAATGAAGAGTGGACCAAGGTGCAGCGTGGTAGGCGTATACATCGTCTTTTTATTGATGACACCAAAACAAACTAACAAAGACAAAAAACGAAAGCGAACAGTTCTGTCAGTTACAGACACTGAACAGAAAACAAGATCCCACAAAACCCCAAAGGAAAATGACAACTTATATATGATCCCCTATAGGTAGTCATATACAGTAGTGAGTCTGGCTAAAACTAGTGCACTATAATACAGTAGTCATATACAGTAGTGAGCCTGGTTACAACTAGTGCACTATAATACGGTAGCCACATACAATAGTGAGTCTGGCTAAAACTAGTGCAATACATGGGCTATAAGGTGTGAGCCTGGTTAAAAGTAGTGCACTAAACAGGGAACAGGCTTCCAATTGAGATACTGATACTTTGTTGCCTTACAGAGGTTATATGTGACTGTTCTGTATTTGACTGTTCTGTATGTGACTGTTCTGTATGTGACTGTTCTGTATGTGACTGTTCTGTATGTGACTGTTCTGTATGTGACTGTTCTGTATGTGACTGTTCTGTATGTGACTGTTCTGTATGTGACTGTTCTTTATTTGACTGTTCTGTATTTCAGGGGTTCCAAACCTTTTCACTCGGGGCTCCCCTTCCAGCATTCGGGAACATTCTGCCGCCCCCCTGTTCATGACACAAACTATTCACACCTCTCTTGTTGGTGGAGAAAATATTGCAGGTTTAAAGCTTATTTCCATCAATTCTACACATTTTGTCATGGTGTGCAAAGAAAATTAATTCTAATGTGTATTCATGTGAAATTTGAGTGACATAAAAATTACAACAAAATCTATGGGCTAAAAAACCTAAATAAAAAAACATTAGCTGACATGGACTTTGTTGATCTGGACATATCAAATTAAATAAAATTGTATTAGTCATATGCGCTGAATACAGCGAGACTATATACATGGGGGTACCGGTACAGAGTCAATGTGCGGGGTCACCGTTGAGGTAATATGTACATGTGGGTAGAGTTATTAAAGTGACTATGCATAGATAATAACAACAGAGAGTATCAGCGTTGTAAAAGGGGGGATGCAAATAGCCTCCTGGGTCTTCCATTCCTGTGGCGGTCCTCATGAGAGCTAGTTTCATCATAGTGCTTGATGGTTTTTCTGACTGCACTTGAAGTTCTTGAAAGGTTCCATATTGACTGACCTTCACGTCTTAAAGATCTTAATGTCTTAATATCTTAACGATGGACTGTCATTTCTCTATGCTTATTTGAGCTGTTCTTGCAATAATATTGACATGGTATTTTACCTTCTGTTTTTAGCTTATTTTACCTTCTGTATATCCCCCCTACCTTTCCACAACACAACTGATTGACTCAAATGCATTTAGAAGGAAAGAAATTCCACAAATACATTTTTAACAAGGCACACCTGTTAATTCTATAAGTACCTAGGTGTCTGGCTAGACTGCAAACTCTCCTTCCAGACTCATATCAAACATCTCCAATCGAAAATCAAATCAAGAGTCGGCTTTCTATTCCGCAACAAAGCCTCCTTCACTCACGCCGCCAAGCTTACCCTAGTAAAACTGACTATCCTACCGATCCTCCACTTCGGCGATGTCATCTACAAAATGGCTTCCAACACTCTACTCAGCAAACTGGATGCAGTCTATCACAGTGCCATCCGTTTTGTCACTAAAGCACCTTATACCACCCACCACTGCGACTTGTATGCTCTAGTCGGCTGGCCCTCGCTACATATTCGTCGCCAGACCCACTGGCTCCAGTTCATCTACAAGTCTATGCTAGGTAAAGCTCCGCCTTATCTCAGCTCACTGGTCACGATGGCAACACCCATCCGTAGCACGCGCTCCAGCAGGTGTATCTCACTGATCATCCCTAAAGCCAACACCTCATTTGGCCGCCTTTCGTTCCAGTACTCTGCTGCCTGTGACTGGAACGAATTGCAAAAATCGCTGAAGTTGGAGACTTTTATCTCCCTCACCAACTTCAAACATCATCTATCTGAGCAGCTAACCGATCGCTGCAGCTGTACATAGTCTATTGGTAAATAGCCCACCCTTTTCACCTACCTCATCCCCATACTGTTTTTATTTATTTACTTTTCTGTTCTTCTGCACACCAATATCTCTACCTGTACATGACCATCTGATCATTTATCACTTCAGTGTTAATCTGCAAAATTGTAATTATTTGCCTACCTCCTCATGCCTTTTGCACACATTGTATATAGACCCCCCCCTTTGTTTTCTACTGTGTTATTGACTTGTTAATTGTTTACTCCATGTGTAACTCTTTGTTGTATGCTCACACTGCTATGCTTTATCTTGGCCAGGTCGCAGTTGCAAATGAGAACTTGTTCTCAACTAGCCTACCTGGTTAAATAAAGGTGAGAAATATTTTTTTTGGATTTTAACACTTTTTTGGTTACTACATGATTCCATATGTGTTATTTCATAGTTTTGATGTCTTCACTATTATTCTACAATGTGGAAAATAGTAAAAATAAAGAAAAACCCTGGGATGAGTAGGTGTTCTAAAACGTTTGACTGGTAGAGTATATTCCCATGAAACTGATTAAGATCATATGAATCTCCACTGGGATTCTCTGCCCTATTACAGAGGCTGAGTCACTGGCTTACTGGTGCTCCTCCATGCCGTCCCTAGGAGGGGTGCGTCACTTGAGTGGGTTGAGTCACTGACGTGATCTTCCTGTCTGGGTTGGCGCCCCCCCTTGGGTTGTGCCGTGGCAGAGATCTTTGTGGGCTATACTCGGCCTTGTCTCAGGATGGTAAGTTGGTGGTTGAAGATATCCCTCTAGTGGTGTGGGGGCTGTGCTTTGGCAAAGTGGGTGGGGTTATATCCTGCCTGTTTGGCCCTGTCCGGGGTATCATCGGATGGGGCCACAGTGTCTCCTGACCCCTCCTGTCTCAGCCTCCAGTATTTATGCTGCAGTAGTTTATGTGTCGGGGGGCTAGGGTCAGTCTGTTATATATGGAGTGCTTCTCCTGTCTTATCCAGTGTCCTGTGTGAATTTAAGTGTGCTCTTTCTAATGATCTCTTTCTCTCTTTCTTTCTCTCTCTTGGAGGACTTGAGACCTAGGACCATGACCATGCACCTGGCCGTGCTGCTGCTCCAGTTTCAACTGTTCTGCCTGCGGCTATGGAACCCTGACCTGTTCATGTGCTACCTGTCCCAGAACTGCTGTTTTCAACTCTCTAGAGACAGCAGGAGCGGTAGAGATACTCTTAATGATCGGCTATGAAAAGCCAACTGACATTTACTCCTGAAGTGCTGACTTGTTGCACCCTCGACAACTACTGTGATTATTATTATTTGACCATGCTGGTCATTTATGAACATTTGAACATCTTGGCCATGTTCTGTTATAATCTCCACCCGGCACAGCCAGAAGAGGACTGGCCACCCCTCATAGCCTGATTCCTCTCTAGGGTTCTTCCTAGGTTTTGGCCTTTCTAGGGAGTTTTTCCTAGCCACCGTGCTTCCACACCTGCATTGCTTCCTGTTTGGGGTTTTAGGCTAGGTTTCTGTACAGCACTTTGAGATATCAGCTGATGTAAGAAGGGCTATATAAATCAATTTGATTTGATTTGATGATTTAAATTGGATTTGATTGGCATGTGATAGGCTATTCAATTGGCTACATCTGTCAGTACACATTTTGATTAAGGAAATTGTGACATCATTTACATTACATTTTTTGCTCCCTCACCTAAAAGAATGTTGTTTCCACGTCATTCCGACAACAAAAAATCAATTTGATGACTTTGAATCAACGTGGAAAACTAATTGGATTATCAAAACGTCATCAACATAAGGGCTTTTTTTTTTTAATCGCCCAACTTTTAACGTGAACAACATTTTTGTTGTTGAATTCACGTTAGTTGATAACGTACAGTGGCTTGAGAGAGTATTCATCCCCTTGGCATTTTTCCTATATTGTTGCCTTACAACCTGAAATTAAAATGGATTTTGGGGGGGTTTGTATCATTTGATTTACACAACATGCCTGCCACTTTGATGATGCAAAATATTTTCTATTATGAAACAAACAAGAAATAAGACAAAAAAACTGAAAACTTGAACGTGCATAACTCTTCACCCCTCAAAAGTCAATACTTTGTAGAGCCACCTTTTGCAGCAATTACAGATGTAAGTCTCTTGGGGTATGTCTCTATAAGCTTGGCACATCTAGCCACTGGGATCTTTGCCCATTCTTCAAGGCAAAACTGCTCCAGCTCCTTCAAGTTGGATGGGTTCCGCTGATGTACAGCAATCTTTAAGTCATACCACAGATTCTCAATTGGATTGAGGTCTGGGCTTTGACTAGGCCATTCCAAGACATTTAAATGTTTCCCCTTATAACACTCGAGTGTTGCTTTAGCAGTATGCTTAGGGTCATTGTACTGCTGGAAGGTGAACCTCCGTCTCATTCTCAAATCTCTGGAAGACGGAAACAGGTTTCCATCAAGAATTTCCCTCTATTTAGCCCCATCCATCATTCCTTCAATTCTGACCAGTGTCCCTGTCCCTGCTGGTGAAAAACATCCCCATAGCATTTTTGAAACAAGTAATTTTTTTCATTTCACTTCACCAATTTGGACTATTTTGTGTATGTCATTACATGAAATCCAAATAAAAATCCATTTAAATTAGAGGTTGTAATAGAACAAAATAGGAAAATGCCAAGGGGGGTGAATACTTTTGCAAGGCACTGTAAATCAAAACTAGACGATGAAATTACATTTGTGCCCCAGAGGGTTGTGTCTTGATCTGGTTGTTTCAGAGCTTGCGTAACCCTGTCATTGTACCACTGTTCATAATTGTTTTATCTAATAATCTTGTGATACAGTCATTATCTTGTGCATTCCTCTTCTGATGCACTAGCGCTCAGTTGATCAAATTCAATTCAATGAACTGTTCCACTGCATGTAGGACTGTGTTTGTACAGCACCGTGTTTGTCTTGTATCCAAGGCCTGCTACAACATACTAATGTGCTTATATCTGTCCTGTTTCCCACATGTACAAGTGTGTGAATTGGAAATGTTTTCCATGCCAATCCCAACTCTCCCTGAGACACCCTTGGTGATTAGGGTCATGGCCAGGGTCTGCCATTATCAACGGCGACCCTGGAGTATTTAGGGTTGAGTGCCTTGCTCAAGGGAACATTGACAGATTGTTCACAATTTCAGCTCAGGGATTCGAACTAGAGCCATTTCGATTACTGGCCCAACAGTCTAACCTCGAGGCTACCTGCCACCCAAAACACTCTCCCAAAACACTCTCCCAAAACACTCTCCCAAAACACTCTCCCAAAACACTCTCGGAAGTTTTCAGATTCATCTACTTTTCAAATGTTTTTGACCACAATATTACAATGCTACTGTAAAAACAAATGTGCTGAATCCTCCATAGATCTGACATTCTCCACAAGTGTGTGTGGCTGTGCGCGTTTGTGTCTACATTCCAGCTAGTGGGCCACTTCAGATAAGTATTCCACCTGGACAGGTATTTCATCAGGTCGTCTCATTCTCACTGTGATAAACATCTCTACACTCTAAAAGGGTTATTCAACTGTCCTCATTGGAGAACCCTTTGGAAAACCCTTTTTGGTTCAAGGTAAAAACACTTTTGGGTCCCACGTAGAACCTCTTTCACAGAGGTGAAAACTGTTCCGTATTTTATCGAACGGGTGGCAACCCTAAGTCTAAATATTGCTGTTACATTGCACAACCTTCAATGTTATGTCATAATTATGTAAAATTCTGGAAAATTAGTTCGCAACAAGCCAGGCGGCCCAAACTGTTGCATATACATAAGTTTAATGCTAGCTAGCAACTTACCTTGGCTCCTTGCTGCACTCGCGTAACAGGTTGTCAGCCTGCCACCCAGTCTCCTCGTGGAATACAATGTAATCGGCCATAATCGGCATCCAAAAATGCAGATTACCGATTGTTATGAAAACTTGAAATCGGCCCTAATTAATCGGCCATGTTGATTAATCGGTCGACCTCTGGTACACTCCACCATCTCCTCCGACATACCGTACACTCCACCATCTCCTCTGATATACTGTACACTCCACCATCTCCTCTGACATACTGTACACTCCACCATCTCCTCTGATATACTGTACATTCCACCATCTCCTCTGATATACTGTACACTCCACCATCTCCTCTGATATACTGTACACTCCACCATCTCCTCTGATATACTGTACACTCCACCATCTCCTCTGATATACTGTACACTCCACCATCTCCTCTGATATACTGTACACTCCACCATCTCATCTGATATACTGTACACTCCACCATCTCCTCTGATATACTGTACACTCCACCATCTCCTCTGATATACTGTACACTCCACCATCTCCTCTGATATACTGTACATTCCACCATCTCCTCTGATATACTGTACACTCCACCATCTCCTCTGATATACTGTACACTCTACCATCTCCTCTGATATACTGTACACTCCACCATCTCCTCTGATATACTGTACACTCCACCATCTCCTCTGATATACTGTACACTCCACCATCTCCTCTGATATACTGTACACTCCACCATCTCCTCTGATATACTGTACACTCTACCATCTCCTCTGATATACTGTACACTCCACCATCTCCTCTGATATACTGTACACTCCACCATCTCCTCTGATATACTGTACACTCCACCATCTCCTCTGATATACTGTACACTCCACCATCTCCTCTGATATACTGCACACTCCACCATCTCCTCTGATATACTGTACACTCCACCATCTCCTCTGATATACTGTACACGCCACCATCTCCTCTGATATATTGTACACTCCACCATCTCCTCTGATATATTGTACACTCACCATCTCCTCTGATATACTGTACACTCCACCATCTCCTCTGATATACTGTACACTCCACCATCTCCTCTGATATACTGTACACTCCACCATCTCCTCTGATATATTGTACACTCCACCATCTCCTCTGATATACTGTACACTCCACCATCTCCTCTGATATACTGTACACTCCACCATCTCCTCTGATATACTGTACACTCCACCATCTCCTCTGATATACTGTACACTCCACCATCTCCTCTGATATACTGTACACTCCACCATCTCCTCTGATATACTGTACACTCCACCATCTCCTCTGATATACTGTACACTCCACCATCTCCTCTGATATACTGTACACTCCACCATCTCCTCTGATATACTGTACACTCCACCATCTCCTCTGATATATTGTACACTCCACCATCTCCTATGATATACTGTACACGCCACCATCTCCTCTGATATATTGTACACTCCACCATCTCCTCTGATATATTGTACACTCCACCATCTCCTCTGATATACTGTACACTCCACCATCTCCTCTGATATACTGTACACGCCACCATCTCCTCTGATATATTGTACACTCCACCATCTCCTCTGATATATTGTACATTCCACCATCTCCTCTGATATACTGTACACTCCACCATCTCCTCTGATATACTGTACACTCCACCATCTCCTCTGATATACTGTACACTAGAGTGGCTCCTCTGTTTATCAATACCGTCTTCATTCCATCCATACAATTTCCATTCATCCATTCATTCAGTCATTCTTTTTAAGAAACCTCAGAGAGAGCAACTCAATCTTTATTTAGCGAGATACTGTAAGGTGGTCTGGTGTCGGATCGCTGGCTTTTGATTTCTCCATGAGCCTAAATGAGATGGTCTGGTTCTCTGGCTAGGTGAATTCATTGAATGACCATATCATCGAAGTAATTGATACAAAAAAATCTAACCCTGTCTCTCTCTTCCTCTCTCCCTCTCTCTCCTCCTCCATCTTTCCAATGAGACTTCAGTCATGTGACAATAGATTGCATGTGTTTGATTGACGAGGACTGCGGCAGCTATTTATTTTATGAAAGGAATAGCAATTCACCAACCACCCCATCCCACCTACCACAAACAGTAACTAGCATGTATTCCTGTCCACATACTGTATACACATTCAGAATATTTATCGAGGTGGCTTCTTTGATGGAGAATGAGAGATAGTCAGAGAGGGTTGGAGGTTGGGAGAGTGATATGAGTGGGGCTTGGAGTGTGATAGCATGTTAGGTCCATGTGTGTATGGGGGACTACCGAGAGAGGTGGGGGGGGGGGGGAGAGGGAGAGAGAGGGAGAGCACGTGCATCATGGCCCCATGCACTAACAGGCACTAAGGAATCTCACAGGGGAGTAGTTAAGGAGTCCTTATATAAAATGTGAATGTAGCATTGTGTATCCTGTCAATTCAAAATAAATGGAATGTGTTTTGACAGAAAGTGCTACTGCAGTCTATTATAGTTTATTCAATTCTACAACAACTTAATGTGCACATGAAGATCTGTTTCTACATTGAGCCTAAGATTCTATTCAATTCTCTCCGCATTCCAAAAGTGCGCTGCACTAAACAGTGGAGGGTTGAGTGAACCAAAGGCCTGGCTTCAATCAGCAACCAATTAGCATGTTCCTGGAATCCTGTGACCAGTTCATGTCTTTGTTCCTCTCTCTCCCTCTCCCTCACCCTCTCTCTCTCTCATTACACCCCTCTCTCTCACACTCCCTCACCTCTCTCTCCCCACGCTCTCTCCCTCCCTCACCTCTCTCTCTCTCTCCCTTCCCTCTCTCCATCCCTCTGAGTACACTATTATGTCTCATTGTCCGTCCATGTTTCTCATTACAGACAGACTGACAGACTGACTGAGAGACAGCTCATTTGTCAGGTTCCCTCGGGACCACTATCACAACTCAGTCACTCACATAAACCTGCAGAGGTCTTAAGATTCATGTCATTATTATGAAACCGCCACTCTGTTTTACATTGAGTAAGTGAGTAATCAAATATTCTCAGTGCACCAATTCAGTATCAGTTACATAGCTAATAGAATGAAGTGTTTAAATGCAGAGAAGAACATGTTGGGCTATAGTTACTGTATATAGCAGAGAGTATCAATCCCATCAGCATGTTTTATACAGTAAGTACAGTGCATGTGTCACAAAAGGCACACTGTTCCCTATATAGTGTCAAACTAAAGAAGTGCACTATATAGGGAATAGGGTGCCATTTGGGATGCAGACAGTGTGTTTTCACTGTAAGTCACAGCGTGTAATCACTTTGTCACTCTGTATACAGTGTGTGCTCTGTACTGTGTGATGTGCTCTATAGTGCAGGATAAGGGTACCACGGGACACACTAGCTACCACAGCCCAAAATTCTAAATTGTGACTCGTTTCAGGAAACTGGACGTATGTCGCGCGTCACTACTTCACAGGAGAGCCATTTGAAAGTAAACTTTTGTTGTTGTTGATCAAAATGTGTTTTTTGGCAGAAATGCCTTTTGAAACATGTGAACTTTCATGTGCCTTAATACAAACATATTTGCCAGTGTAGGGGTGCGAACTGCACATTATAATGTTGTAAGGGGTGTGAACTGCACATTATAATGTTGTAAGGTGTGTGAACTGCACATTATAATGTTGTAAGGTGTGTGAACTGTACATCTCCTGCACATTATAATGTTGTAAGGGGTGAGAACTGCACATTATAATGTTGTAAGGGGTGTGAACTGCACATTATAATGTTGTAAGGGGTGTGAACTGCACATTATAATGTTGTAAGGTGTGTGAACTGCACATTATAATGTTGTAAGGGGTGTGAACTGCACATTATAATGTTGTAAGGTGTGTGAACTGCACATTATAATGTTGTAAGGGGTGAGAACTGCACATTATAATGTTGTAAGGGGTGTGAACTGCACATTATAATGTTGTAAGGGGTGTGAACTGCACATTATAATGTTGTAAGGGGTGTGAACTGCACATTATAATGTTGTAAGGTGTGTGAACTGCACATTATAATGTTGTAAGGGGTGTGAACTGCACATTATAATGTTGTAAGGGGTGTGAACTGCACATTATAATGTTGTAAGGGGTGTGAACTGCACATTATAATGTTGTAAGGGGTGTGAACTGCACATTATAATGTTGTAAGGGGTGTGAACTGCACATTATAATGTTGTAAGGGGTGTGAACTGCACATTATAATGTTGTAAGGGGTGTGAACTGCACATCTCCTGCACATTATAATGTTGTAAGGGGTGTGAACTGCACATCTCCTGCACATTATAATGTTGTAAGGGGTGTGAACTGCACATCTCCTGCACATTATAATGTTGTAAGGGGTGTGAACTGCACATCTCCTGCACATTATAATGTTATAAGGGGTGTGAACTGCACATTATAATGTTGTAAGGGGTGTGAACTGCACATCTCCTGCACATTATAATGTTGTAAGGGGTGCGAACTGCACATTATAATGTTGTAAGAGGTGTGAACTGCACATTATAATGTTGTAAGGGGTGTGAACTGCACATCTCCTGCACATTATAATGTTGTAAGGGGTGTGAACTGCACATCTCCTGCACATTATAATGTTGTAAGGGGTGTGAACTGGCGGCAGAGAAGTCAGACGCAGGAGAGAAATAACTGTGTTTCCAACGGCGCAGTTTATTAACAAAACCCACCGGAAAACAGAATAATAAAATAAATGGGTCAATAACCCGACACACCAGGACAGACGCGACACGCCGCCTGAACAAGGAGAGGGACCAACTTCGGCGGAAGTCGATGATGAGCCTAGTTGGTGTAGCCAGGGAAAAGGCATAGTCTGCCATGTAGCACGCTTCTATCTATAACATGAGCTGCTCAGTAGTTGTAGTTAATCCTTTCTAACGCAGCTTTTTTTGAAAGACATCAAAGTGTTGCTCTCCACTTTCTGGAGGACCGAGTTTTGAAATCAGTGGAATTAGAGTATGAAAGCTAAGGGGATGGAGAAAATTCTGGCCTTTGATTGCAAATATGCAGAAGGAGCTGAAAAGAGAACACACAAAAGGCTGTATAAAACACCTGTCTCCAGATTACATCTTCAATCTAATAGCGACCATGGCATCCGTGACGGAGAGGGAGAAGCATCCATCGATGTATAAGGTTAAGATAGTCTAGCTAGCTTTTCTAATATTACACATTTCTCATTCTGTCAGAAAGTTGTTTTCATTTCAGTTAAAGCGTACTGTTAGCTCGCTAGCTAACGTTACGTGTATGATCTGTATGGTAATATTATTCGTATCTCAGAGCCATTTGCATTGCTAGTTATAGCCTAATGTTAGCTAGCTAAAATTAATTCATGCAGGGTAGTAACAAGTTGGGATTATTGTTTAGATAGCTAGTTTACATGTCTAAACAAAAGACTCCACTATGCAATTAAACATTTCAATAGATGTTCATGATGTCACTGCGATAACTGTCAATAGACATAGCTGATAAATTCGCTCTGGCTATCTACTCCGATTGCAGAGCACTCTCGTCTAAGTGTGCCAGAGCTTAGAATAACTGATGAACATGCGAACGCTCAACACCCGTTGAATATGGCCGGTGTCAGTAAACGTCGGCAAAAAATCTGAATTAAATTGTTGCCAGCAGCACAGTTACAGTCACCAACGCTCTGGATAACATGAAAACTGCCTAACCAGCTTTGCTAGGGTGAATAAAATGGTCAGAGTGAGAAGTTCTCTCATATGTCTGGAAGTAGCTAGCAAGCTAGCCAACGTTAACTGGGAGCTTGACTGCTGTTGTTAGGTTAGAACTCTCGGATCAACCCTACTCCCCAGCCAGAGAGTCAAGTGTGCGCTCTGAACACTCTGAATTTAGGAACAGACAATCGGACAACGCTCTGAATTTACAACCGCCCAGGGCGCACACTGGCACTCCAGATTGAATTTACGAATACACCCGTAGTATAAACTAGCCTTTAGTCTTGAAACGTTGGTTGTTAAGTACATGGACTCACAAGTAGATCCTTAAAGAGATGGGCGGGGCAAAGTCTTAAGAGGGTTTGAATGATGCTGAATGGGTGTAGACAAAGAAGAGCTCTCCGGCAGGTAGCCTAGTGGTTAGAGCATTGGGCCAGTAACCGAAAGGTTGTTGGATTGAACCCCATGCATTCAGTTGTACAACTGTCTAGGTATCCCCCTTTCCCAGTAGGTTTACCAAAACATTCAAGGGCCATTTTCTCAACAGTGAAGTTTCAAGTTTATCAACTTGCAAAGCAGAATTACTTTCCCATTGTCCTTCAACTGTAGTTTATGTAAGTAATATACCATTTTCTAGCTCTGAGTCTATACTTTTATCCACTGTAAAACACACAATTAAAAATTTGGCTACATAAGACCAAATCGAGCCGGTCGGTCACAATTGGCTATATTGTAAAAATGTATTAAAACAAAAATGGACTGTTTGGTCTTAATTTAAGGTTAGAGTTACAGTTAGGGATAGGTTTAAATCACATTTTAAGAAGAGAAATTGTATAAATGGGCAGGGTTTGTGACTTTGTGGCTGTGGTAACTAGTGACAACCTCAGTAGACAGTGACCTTGTGTCTGCCTGTCTGTCTGTCTGTGTCTGTCTGTCTGTCTGTCTGTCTGTCTGTCTGTCTGTCTGTCTGTCTGTCTGTCTGTCTGTCAGTCAGTCAGTCTGTCAGTCAGTCTGTCTGTCAGTCAGTCAGTCAGTCTGTCTGTCTGTCTGTCTGTCTGTCTGTCTGTCTGTCTGTCTGTCTGTCTGTCAGTCTGTCAGTCAGTCAGTCAGTCAGTCAGTCAATCTGTCTGTCTGTCTGTCTGTCTGTTACTCGGGGGATTAATATGCTTGAAAGGTTCTTGATCGTTATGGCTGAATCCTCCCGCTGTGACCCCCTCTTTCATCGACCACGGCGGACCACAGAGGTCACAGATGAAAGGAAATACCGACGTCTATTATCTATTATCCATTACAGGCCTTTAACTTCCATGACAACACATAAGCTCTGCTTCAATATCCACTAACACTGGCATATACCACTTAGAATGAAGCAAAGTATTGGCCATGCATTCCAAGTGGCACGCTTTGGATATCGCAACACAAGCATACTCTCAATGTAAACAGAAGTGAGTTTTGGGATTTAAAGATTACATTACACAAGAAGTGTAATATTACTGTTTGTCCCTGTTGAGACACCATAGCCAGTACACTTCTTCAAAATAAGTAACTCAAGAAATCTGCAATAAATGTTGATGTTTTTGCTAAGAGGGTCATAGTCATACAAATTTACATTTAACTAAGATGTTTGGTGCAGTATTTCTCCAGTGTAAAAATGTCCATGAAAAGTAGTCTTCTGTCATTGAATGACAACAAACACTTAATTGAAGAATTCCTACTATTGACCAATCACTGACGAAGGGGCGTAGACTTCAGCTACCGAACTTCGACAAGCCTCAAAATGTTGTCATAATACATGGGCAACCTGTTTTGACTGTGAAGCATAGGCTAACTCTCCCCTGGCTCCTATTAATGAGCTGCAGAGGACAGACAGACAGTAGGGATGGACAAAAAAACATATACAGTAGAGTATGACTATTTTATTTTTGCAGATATTATATAGATTCTATGACTCCAAGTAACAATTTTATTCATTTTTTGCTAGGTAGTTAATAATGTTAGCTAGCGCTGGTCGGCTGTACCTGGCCCACAACTCTGGTATTTCTCCTTTTATAGCTTGGCCTCAATCTTCTTTTCTAAAGGGGAGCCAACATTTTTTCAGGTGTTTTATTATTTATTTATTTCATGACTGATCAAAACAAATGTTCTTATGCTCTCTCTTTTACCTCTGCAGAAGACATATAGTGAGCAATATGTTTGGAACATCAAATCACAATAAAATCACAGAATCAAATCGAAAAAAACACAGAATCGTGGTAAATTGTGATACATATAGAATCGCAATGCATATCGTGTAATATCGTATTGTGAGGTCCCTGGCAATTCCCGGTCCTAACAGACAGGCAGACTGACACTGAGCTGGCTAGTTACCCAGAGCCCTGCTGTAAACACTGTAAACAGAGACATCACTGGAACGCTGTGTAAACACAAGCACTTTCCTGTCCTTTCTCTCTGGACTGGCCCCGAGTTGTACCATGGAACGTAAAGAAGAAAGTGAAGTCCCGTAGCACAATAAGTGTCCCTGGTGTTTTGTCTTAACTAAGACTAGCTGTGTACAGTAGATAGAACCACAAGGTCAACTAACAGGCCTCAATAGCCCCCTACTATTGTGTGTCTGTGGTGATTGTTCTGTGTCTGTGGTGATTTTTCTGTCTGTGCTGATTGTTTTGTGTCTGTGGTGATTGTTCTGTCTGTGCTGATTGTTTTGTGTGTGGTTGTGGCTGATATGGGGTATTGTTTTACCGACCACATTATTTCATAGCATCTGGCTCCATGTGTTTTCTCTACAGATAACAGTGGTTCTTTCAGGGCAGGCCAAGCAGGCTGAAAGCCTTTGTAGACAGTTCTCATTGAAATTCCACCAGAACTCTATTTTCACCCCTCTCACTTGGTCTAGATTAACCTGTTTGCGTAGGTTCCTGTGTGTGTGTGTGTGTGTGTGTGTGTGTGTGTGTGTGTGTGTGTGTGTGTGTGTGTGTGTGTGTGTGTGTGTGTGTGTGTGTGTGTGTGTGTGTGTGTGTGTGTGCGTGCGTGCGTGCGTGCGTGCGTGCGTGCGTGCGTGCGTGCATGTGGTTGGGGGTGTGTGGGGGTGTGTGTAAATCTGAGAGAGTGTGTGCTTGTGTAATATGCACCAACGTCATTGTTCTTGAGCATTAGCTGTTATGTGCTTATGTACCAATGACAACAAGCTCAGTTCAATGATGCTGTGACACACCGCCCCAGACCATGATGGACCCTCAACCTCCAAATTGATCTCGCTCCAGAGTACAGGCCTCGGTGTAACGCTCATTCCTTCAACGATAAACGCGAATCCGACCATCACCCCTGGTGAGACAAAACCGTGACTCGTCAGTGAACATAACTTTTTGCCAGTCCTGTCGACGGTGGGATTGTGCCCATAGGCGGCATTGTTGCCGGTGATTTCTGGTGTGGACCTGCCTTAAAACAAGCAGTTGCCATCCTGTACCTGTCCCGCAGGTGTGATGTTCGGATGTACCGATCCTGTGCTGGTGTTGTTACACGTGGTCTTCCACTGCGAGGACAATCAGCTGTCAATCCTGTCTCCCTGTAGTGCTGTCTTAGGCGTCTCACAGTACGGACATTGCAATTTATTGCCCTGGCCACATTTGCAGTCCTCATGCCTCCTTGCGGCATGCCTAAGGCACGTTCACTCAGATGAGCAGGGACCCTGGGCATCTTTCTTTTGGTGTTTTTCAGAGTCAGTAGAAAGGCCTCTTTAGTGTCCTAAGTTTTCATAACTGTGACCTTAATTGCCTACCGTCTGTAAGCTGTTAGTGCCTTAACGACCGTTCCACAGGTTCATTGAACAAGCCATGGGAAACAGTGTTCAAACCCTTTATAATAAAGATATGTGGTGTTATTTGGATTTTTACAAATGATCTTTGAAAGACAGGGTCCTGAAAAATGGACGTTTCTTTTTATGCTGTGTTTAGATTTCAATTTTCCTTGACGGGATGGAGGATAGGCGTAAACATCTACTTTTGGTACCAAATGCTGCAAGTTTGAATCCAGCGATAGAAACTTAAATGTGGCCTTTCTGAACAACTTCGAAATGTGTCATTTGAGAAACATGGATGAATGTCTAATTCTGATGTGAGACTGTGAGATCTTGTTGGAACATCACGTAAGTGAGGTTAGGTTAGCTTTTATAGCAATAACATCTTGAAAGAGTACTTCAATGATAGCTATGAGATTATATTTCTAAAGTGTAACTGAGATGACACGTACAGAAGTGGTTTGGGTTTACTAAACATAAACATGGAGAATGAGCAAGCCTGTCACGATGACCCAGCGGACGCACAGCGCCCTATTGAAAGGCTGAATGCTTTTCTCCTGCGCTTTTTCTAAGAAAGAACTATTCCCGTCCATGAAAGTCAAAGCCCTCCGGGACTCGATTGTGGCTGATATCTTTTAACACTAGAACCGCTAAAACAGTCAAAAACATTTTCAAGTGTTAGGACAAGGGATACCAGCTATATGAAATACAACATGCCATTGAGTGAAAACGCGCACAATATAAGCACACGCTGACAATAATTTACTATTTTTTGACTGCTGTCATATCGCCACTTATATTCATTATAATGCCATTATTGTTTTTATGCCGAGTTTGGTGCTTGGTGCTTCTAATTAATGTTTAGGCTACTGATGTTGCATCATTTGGCCATGCCTATTAGTTGTTCGGCTATTTTTATATTTATTTAGTTGTTAAAAAAAACACATGCTTTCTGTTTCATTCTTGTAACAAAGGCACGCCACAAATACAATTTATTGAACACTTGAAGTTTGTTATTATTATATTTTTTACGTATAGCCTACAGTAACATAAACGAATGAAAATGCTATTGTGTTATTTGAGATAAAATAAAAATCGCATTCTAATGTTACCCAAGGCCTTCATAGAGACAAACAAATGATTATTTTTGCGATTGCATATATGAAATATATGAATGACACTTTTAGAATGTTGCAGTCAGAATGACTGCTCATTAGCTTGAAGTGTTAATCTTCCTATAGTGTGTCTATCTGGTTCCCTGGGAGCAGTGAGAATGATTCCAACCATGGGAGGGGAAAACTGTGATTCGTAGAGGAAGATCATTGACTTAATATTGAATGGAGTTGGAGAAGTTATGGAGGTAGATAACGTTATGAAGTTAAGAGAATTGTGTTATGAAGAGGAAGTTATGAGGATCTAGTAATGTGGATCAAGCTATGATGATCAAGTTAGAATAATCAAGTTATGAGAATCAAATTATGAGAATTAAGTTATGAGGTTTAGAGAGATTATTTTTTGTGAGTGGCGAGGACAGGAACAGCCTGTTCCCTCTCAACTGTAACTGGTCTAATAACGTCCCATCAAGCTGAAGACGTGGAGCTGAGAGAGAGCTCCTGCTACATTGACCAGGCCTCTGGGGAATAACGGTTAGCCACACTGACCATCAGCTTATTCAGATGGGCACACCATTAAAGGACAGTGCCTTCAGAAAGTATTCACACCCCTTGACTTTTCCAACATTTTGTTGTGCTACAGCCTGAATTTAAAATGGATTAAATAGAGATTTTGTTTTGTCACTGGCCTACACACAATTCCCCATAATATCAAAGTGGAAATTAATTCAAAATGAAAAGCTGAAAAATCTCGTATTAAGTATTGAACCCCTTTGTTATGGCCTAAATAAGTTCAGGAGTAAAACATGTGCCTAACAAGTCATAATAAATTGCATGGACTCACTCTGTGCGCAATAATGGTCTTTAACATGATTTTTGAATGAGTACCTCATCTCTGTACCCCACACATACAATTATCTGTATGGTCCCTCAGTTGAGCAGTGATATTGAATATCTCTTTGAGCATGGTGAAGTTATTAATTACAGTTTGGATGGTGTATCAATACACCCAGTCACTACAAAGATACAGATTTCCTTCCTAACTCAGTTACCGGAGAGGGTTTCTTTAAAACAGTTACAGAGTTTAATGACTGTGTTAGGAGAAAACTGAGGATGGATCAACAACACTGCACTGTAGTTACTTCCCAATACTAACCTAATTTACAGAGTGAAAAGAAGGAAGCCTGTACAGAATAAAAATATTCCAAAACATGCATCATGTTGGCAACTAAAGTAATACTGCAAAATAATGTGGCAAAGCATTTTGTTTTTTGTCCTAAATCCAAAGTGTTATGTTCGGGTCAAATCCAATACAACACATTACTGAGTACCACTCTACATATTTACAAGCATAGTGGTGGCTGCATCATGTTATGGGTATGTTTATAATCTTTAAGGACTGGGGAGTTTTTCAGGATAAACGAGAAACGGAATGGAGCTAAGCACAGGCAAAAACTTAGAGGAAAACCTGGTTCAGTCTGTTTGCCACCATACACTGGGAGATGTATGTTATTACATAAAGCTGAATAAATTCAGCAGGATAATAACCTAAAACACAAGGCCAAATCTACACTGGAGTTGCCAAGTTACAGTTTTGACTTAAATATGCTTGAAAATCTATGGCAACCTGAAAATGGCTGTTTAACAATGATCAATGTTTCCCAATTCCAGGTGCGAAAATCTCTTAGAGAGACTTGCCCAGAAAGGTAATTCAAACATGACTCAGGGGGTTGAATATTTATCTAATCGAGATATATTAGTGTTTTATTTTTCTCATTAATATATCTTTCACTTTGACATAACATAGTATTTGGTACAGATCGTTAAATTAAATCCATTTTAATCCCACTTTGTAATTATTTCTGAAGGCACTGTAGCTAAAGATACAGTGCCTTGCAAAAGTATTCACCCCCCTTGGCATTTTTCCTATTTTGTTGCATTACAACCTGTAATTTAAATTGATTTTATTTGGATTTCATGTAATAGACATACACAAAATAGTCCAAATTAGTGAAGTGAAAAAAAATACTTGTTTCAAAATGTAAAAACATTGCAAACAATTACCTTCAGAAGTCACATAATTAGTTAAATAAAGTCCACCTGTGTGCAATCTAAGATCGCATGATCTGTCACTATATATACACCTGTTCTGAAAGGCCCCAGAGTCTGCAACACCACTAAGCAAGGGGCACCACCAAGAAAGCAGCACTATGAAGACCAAGGAGCTCTCCAAACAGGTTAGGGACAAAGTTGTGGAGAAGTACAGATCAGGTTTGGGTTATAAAAAAATATCTGAAACTTTGAACATCCCACGGAGCACCATTACATCCATTATTAAAAAATGGAAAGAATATGGCACCACAACAAACCTGCCAAGAGAGGGCAGCCCACCAAAACTCACGGACCAGGCAACTAGGGCATTAATCAGAGAGGCATTAAAGAGACCAAAGATAACCGTGAAGGAGCTGCGAAGCTCCACAGAGGAGATTGGAGTATCTGTCCATAAGACCACTTCAAGCCGTACACTCTACAGAGCTGGGCTTTATGGAAGAGTGGCCAGAAAAAAATAAGCAAACATGTTTTGTGTTCGCCAAAAGGCATGTGGGAGACTCCCCAAACATATGGAAGAAGGTATTCTGGTCAGATGAGACTAAAACTGAGCTTTTTGGCCATCAAGGAAAACGCTATGTCTGGCGCAACACAACACCTCTCATCACCCTGAGAACGCCATCCCCACAGTGAAGCATGGTGGTTGCAGCATCATGCTGTAGGGATGTTTTTCATTGGCAAGGACTGGGAAACTGGTCAAATTAGAAGAAATGATGGATGGCGCTAAATACAAGGAAATTCTTGAGGGAAACCTGTTTCAGTCTTCCAGAGATTTGAGACTGGGACGGAGGTTCATCTTCCAGCAGGACAATGACCCTAAGCATACTGATGAAGCAACACTCAAGTGGTATAAGGGGAAACATTTAAATGTCTTGGAATGGCCTAGTCAAAGCCCAGATCTCAATCCAATTGAGAATCTGTGGTATGACTTAAAGATTGCTGTACACCAGCGGAACCCATCCAACTTGAAGGAGCTGGAGCAGTTTTGCCTTGAAGAATGGGCAAAAATCCCAGTGGCTAGATGTGCCAAGCTTATAGAGACAAACCCCAAGAGACTTGCAGCTGTAATTGCAGCAAAAGGTGGCTCTACAAAGTATTGCCTTTGGGGGGGTGAAGAGTTATGCACGTTCAAGTTTTCAGTTTTTTTCTTATTTCTTGTTTGTTTCATAATATAAAATATTTTGCATCTTCAAAGTGGCAGGCATGTTGTGTAAATCAAATGATACAAACCCACCAAAATCCATGTTAATTCCAGGTTGAAAGGCAACAATATAGGACAAATGCCAAGGGGGGTGAATACTTTCGCAAGCCACTGTATACCAAACAATGAACACAAGCAGTTGTCTGTTATGAAGAATATGGAATCGTCAGCATTGTGTTTGACTTTTCTATATGCAATGGTACATATGTTGTGTCTTGTTGAAATGAACAAGTCTCTGGCGTTACTAACTCACCCGTTTGTTATAGAACATACATGATTCTTAATCACAAAGAATATGGAAACGTCAGATTCTATTTTTCTATACCCCTGGCATTTCCATCAGTACTCTGACCAGGCGGGCCTGTGTCTGTAAGAAACAGATCCCAGACGTAGACAACACAGCCGTGAAATCCCTGGCAAGCCTGTTTAGACACATTTGACCTTCATTAACTACACAACAGCCCATCTCACATCAACACTGTGTCGGGCTGGCTCTGTCTGTCTGCTACAACTAGCTGTTGTCTGAGATGACGCCACTCATCTCGAGGGACATTAAAGTAACCCACAAACCCACATAATAACCTATTTATAATTTCAAAAACAAACATTTGTTAGGGTGCTAGTGATTTTGCTTCTTGGCCAGGGCTCTCTCTGTCTCAATGGGACTGGCCTTGTTGAATAAATACAAATCTTGTTTTATCTACCCTGTGTCCTTCCATAATAGAAGCAGGGACTTTGCTGTTCTTTATTGTAAAATGAGAATTTGTATAATGAGGATGAGGCTGAGATAGAGGTACAAGCAGAGGTACAGTAGAGGATGAGGTAGAGGTAGAGACTCAAACACACCAGCTGGCTGGCTTGTTTACGGACATATTCAATCAATCTTTATCCCAGTCTGCTGTCCCCACATGCTTCAAGAGGGCCACCATGTTCCTGTTCCCAAGAAACTGAAGGTAACTGAGCTAAATGACTACCGCCCCGTAGCACACTTCCGTCATCATGAATTGCTTTGAGAGACTAGTCAAGGACCATATCACCTCCACTCTACCCGACACCCTAGACCCACTCCAATTTGCTTACCGCCCCAATAGGTCCACAGATGACGCAATTGCAATCACATTGCACACTGCCCTAACCCATCTGGACAAGAGGAATACCTATGTAAGAATGCTGTTCATCGACTACAGCTCAGCATTTAACAACATGGTACCCTCCAAACTCTCCAAACTCGTCATTAAGCTCGAGACCCTGGGACTCGACTCCGCCCTGTGCCCCCAGGTGGTTAGGGTAGGTAACAACATCTCCACCCCGCTGATCCGCAACACTGGGGCCACACAAGGGTGATTTCTCAGCCCTCTCCTGTACTCCCTGTTCACCCATGACTGCGTGGCCATGCACGCCACCCAACTCAATCATCAAGTTTGCAGATGACACTACAGTGGTAGGCTTGATTACCAACAACGACGAGACAGCCTACAGGGAGGAGGTGAGGGCCCTCGGAGTGTGGTGTCAGGAAAATAACCTCACACTCAATGTCAACAAAACATAGGAGATGATCGTGGACTTCAGGAAACAGCAGAGGGAGCTGCCCCCTATCCACATCGATGGAACAGTAGTGGAGAGGGTGGAAAGTTTTAAGTTCATCGGCGTACACATCACAGACAAACTGAAATAGTCCAACCACCAGACAGCGTGGTGAAGAAGGCGCAGCAGAGCCTCTTCAACCTCAGGATGCTGAAGAAATTTGGCTTGTCACCAAAAACACTCACAAACCTTTACAGATGCACAATCGAGAGCATCCTGTCGGGCTGCATCACCGCCTGGTACAGTAACCGCTCCTTCCACAACCGTAAGGCTCTCCAGAGGGTAGTGAGGTCTGCACAACGCATCACCGGGGGCAAACTACCTGCCCTCCAGGACACCTACACCACCCGATGTCACAGGAAGTCCAAAAAGACAATCAAGGACAACAACCACCCGAGCCACTGCCTGTTCACCCCGCTATCATCTAGAAGGCGTGGTCAGTACAGGTGCATTAAAGCGGGGACCGAGAGACTGAAAAACAGCTTTTATCTCAAGGCCATCAGACTGTTAAACAGCCATCACTAACATTGAGTGGCTGCTGCCAACATACTGACTCAACTCCAGCCACTTTAATAATGGAAAAATTGATGTAATAAATGTATCACTAGTCATTTTTAACAACACCACTTTATATAATGCTTACATACCCTACATTACTCATCTCATATGTTGATACTGTACTCTATACCATCTACTGCATCTTGCCTATGTAGTTCGGCCATCACTCATTCATATATTTTTATGTACATATTCTTATTCATTCCTTTACACGTGTGTGTGTATAAGGTAGTTGTTTTTAAATTGTTAGGTTAGATTACTTGTTAGATATCTCAGCCTCTAGTATTTATGCTGCAGTAGTTTAAGTGTCGGGGGGCTGGGGTCAGTTTGTTATATCTGGTGTACTTCTCCTGTCCTATCCGGTGTCCTGTGTGAATTTAAGTATGCTCTCTCTAATTCTCTCTTTCTCTCTTTCTTTCTCTCTCTCTCAGAGGACCTGAGCCCTAGGACCATGCCTCAGGACTACCTGATATGATGACTCCTTGCTGTCCCCAGTCCACCTAGTTTCAACTCTTCTGCCTGTGATTATTATTATTTGACCATGCTGGTCATTTATGAACATTTGAACATCTTGGCCATGTTCTGTTATAATCTCCACCCGGCACAGCCAGAAGAGGACTGGCCACCCCACATAGCCTGGTTCCTCTAAGTTTCCTCTAGGTTTTTCCTAGCCACCGTGCTTCTACACCTGCATTGCTTGCTGTTTGGGGTTTTAGGCTGGGTTTCTGTACAGCACTTTGAGATATCAGCTGATGTACGAAGGGCTATATAAATAAATTTGATTTGATTTGATATTACCGCATGATCGGAACTAGAAGCACAAGCATTTCGCTACACTCTCATTAACATCTGCTAACCATGCGTATGTGACAAATAAATGTGATTTGATTTGATGTAGAGGCTGTGGTAGAGGTAAAGGCTGAGGTACAGGCTGAGATAGAGGTAGAGATAGAGGTAGAGTTAGAAGGGCTTTATATATCATTTTGATTGATTGATTAAAGCTGCAATATTTAACTTTTCGGGTGACCTGACCAAATTCACATAGAAATTTGAGTTATAGATCCGTCAAACTCATTGAAAGCAAGTCTAAGAAGTGGTATGTCTGTTCTATGTACGCTATTTCTATGCTTCCCGTTCTTTAGTTTAGTTTTTGCATCTCTTACACTTGCGTCTCTGTACACCAGCTTCAAACAGCTGAAAATACTATATTTTTGGTTATTGAAAATATATTTCACAGCGGTTTAGATGATACAATGATTCTCTGCACTGCTTGTTTTGTCACATGAACTGAAATTAGGCAAACTATTAGAATTTTTGGAACTAGGAAATGGTGGAGTGATTTTTACATATTGCACCTTTAAATGAATGGCCTTTAAAGTGAGGCATTAATGGCCTTTAAAGTGAGGCATGAATGGCCTTTACAGTGAGGCATGAATGGCCTTTACAGTGAGGCATGAATGGCCTTTACAGTGAGGCATGAATGGCCTTTACAGTGAGGCATGAATGGCCAGAGAGCCAAATATGCCTGACAGATTCTCTGACGGTTGCAGATAGTTTGCCAATGTGAGAATGCGTACATATTCCTATGAGATTGGTCACAACCAACTAAAATTCAGTTTGGCGTCAAAAGCAACAGCTGCCAGTGTGTTGGTATGCATCATTAGCAGGCTGTCTGCTCTTCAGTCTGGTATTAGAAGGAGAGCATCACAAAGGGCCATTCCATCCAAATACTAGAATTGAATATTTTGTTGTTTACCATAGCAATTAGTGATTCGTGCCAACGGTCGTTATGTCGAAGTCTCCTTGACTCCTGGTGTAGCAGCTGTAGCCAGAATGCGACACTCAGACACACCCAAGGCCATGACATTGCTCAATAACACTAAGCGGTGCCTCGTTTGAAGTAGTGCTTGTTTATATGTTGTCTGTTTATGTGTCGAGGGGTTTGGAGCATAGAAAAGGAATTTGCTTTGTAAAGATGACAAGACAATAACTATTCTATTCTATTCTGTTCTATACTATTCCCTATGCCATTCTGGCAGATCTGACTAATCTGGGGGTATTTCTGTGTGCAAATAAGTACACACACACACACACACACACACACACACACACACACACACACACACACACACACACACACACACACACACACACACACACACACACACACACACACACACACACACACACACACAATTGTACAGTGATATCCAGTTCTGTATCCATCTGAAGATATATTAAAATGTCCGTGTCTCTGTCTCTCTCTTCCTCTTTCACCTCATATTCCTGTCCAGCCTACATAAAACTAAAAAAATATCCTATTAGCTTGTCTGTCTTCCAGTATTTCTCATAAAACCCTGTTATATATCCTATTAGCTTGTCTGTCTTCCAGTATTTCTCATAAAACCCTGTTATATATCCTATTAGCTTGTCTGTCTTCCAGTATTTCTCATAAAACCCTGTTATATATCCTATTAGCTTGTCTGTCTTCCAGTATTTCTCATAAAACCCTGTTATATATCCTATTAGCTTGTCTGTCTTCCAGTATTTCTCATAAAACCCTGTTATATATCCTATTAGCTTGTCTGTCTTCCAGTATTTCTCATAAAGCCCTGTCATAAACTTTGGAACTGAGTTTTGGCAGAAAGACAATAAGGCTGTGTTTAGACAGGAAGCCCAATTCTGATTTTTTCTTTTGACCAATCAGATCAGTTCTGAAAAAGATCTGATGTGAAAAGATCTGATGTGATCTTTTTAGTGGAATTAGTGGAAAAAAGATCAGAATTGGTCTGCTTGTCTAAGATACACAGATGTACATCTGAATCTATTTGAGTCGTGCACTGAGCAGAAGTCACTGGCCCGACTGACTTACCTTTGGTGTTTTTGTGCATTTTCCATTCCTGGCGTCCTTGATGTAGGCAATGTCCAGGAGATCAGTGTCCTGTAAACAAGCAACAGAAATAGAGTGATAAGATTCAGTCACATGTGGGTTTGTCCAGTGGGTGTGTGTGCACGTGTGTACGGTAGTGGATAGGAAACACATCAGCCTTTGTTGCCTGGGGGAACCCTTTGGAGAGGATGAGATGTGTGTCACCTAGTCTAGAAACACAAACACTCATTGTCGTACAATGACACACTCACTATCGTATGGGGCGGCAGGTACCCTAGTGGTTAGAGCGTTGGACTCGTAACTGAAAGGTTGCTAGATTGAATCCCAGAGCTGACAAGGTAAAAATCTGTCGTTCTGCCCCTAAACAAGGCAGTTCACCCATTGTTCCTAGGTCGTCAATGAAAAAAAGAATTTGTTCTTAACCCGACTTGCCTAGTTAAAAAAAGGTTTAAAAAAATAACACACTCACTGTCGTACATTAACACACTCACTGTCATACAGTAACACACTCACTGTCGTACAATAACACACTCACTGTTGTACAATAACACTCACTGTCGTACAGTAACACACTCACTGTCATACAGTAACACACTCACTGTCGTACATTAACACACTCACTGTCATACAGTAACACACTCACTGTCGTACATTAACACACTCACTGTCATACAGTAACACACTCACTGTCGTACATTAATACACTCACTGTCGTACAGTAACACTCACTGTCGTACAGTAACACACTCACTGTCGTACATTAACACACTCACTGTCGTACAATAACACACTCACTGTCATACAGTAACACACTCACTGTCGTACAGTAACACACTCACTGTCGTACATTAACACACTCACTGTCGTACATTAACACACTCACTGTCGTACATTAACACACTCACTGTCGTACAGTAACACACTCACTGTCGTACATTAACACACTCACTGTCGTACATTAACACACTCACTGTCATACAGTAACACACTCACTGTCGTACAATAACACACTCACTGTCATACAATAACACTCACTGTCATACAGTAACACACTCACTGTCGTACATTAACACACTCACTGTCGTACAATAACACACTCACTGTCGTACAATAACACTCACTGTCATACAGTAACACACTCACTGTCGTACATTAACACACTCACTGTCGTACATTAACACACTCACTGTCGTACAGTAACACACTCACTGTCATACAGTAACACACTCACTGTCGTACATTAACACTCACTGTCGTACATTAACACACTCACTGCCGTACAGTAACACACTCACTGTCGTACATTAACACACTCACTGTCGTACAGTAACACTCACTGTCGTACAGTAACACACTCACTGTCGTACATTAACACACTCACTGTCGTACATTAACACACTCACTGTCATACAGTAACACACTCACTGTCGTACATTAACACACTCACTGTCGTACAGTAACACTCACTGTCGTACAGTGACACACTCACTGTCGTACATTAACACACTCACTGTCGTACAATAACACACTCACTGTCATACAGTAACACACTCACTGTTGTACATTAACACACTCACTGTCGTACAGTAACACTCACTGTCGTACAGTATCACACTCACTGTCGTACAATACCACTCACTGGCATACAGTAACACACTCACTGTCGTACATTAACACACTCACTGTCGTACATTAACACACTCACTGTCGTACAGTAACACACTCACTGTCATACAGTAACACACTCACTGTCATACAGTAACACACTCACTGTCATACAGTAACACACTCACTGTCATACAGTAACACACTCACTGTCATACAGTAACACACTCACTGTCGTACAGTAACACACTCACTGTCGTACAGTAACACACTCACTGTCGTACAGTAACACCACTCACTGTCATACAGTAACAC
Source organism: Oncorhynchus kisutch (assembly GCF_002021735.2). Taxonomy (NCBI): domain Eukaryota; kingdom Metazoa; phylum Chordata; class Actinopteri; order Salmoniformes; family Salmonidae; genus Oncorhynchus; species Oncorhynchus kisutch. The sequence continues at coordinate 29,220,051 of NC_034194.2, read as the reverse complement.
ACTCACTGTCGTACAGTAACACACTCACTGTCGTACATTAACACACTCACTGTCGTACAATAACACACTCACTGTCATACAGTAACACACTCACTGTCGTACAGTAACACACTCACTGTCGTACAGTAACACACTCACTGTCGTACAATAACACTCACTGTCGTACATTAACACACTCACTGTCGTACAGTAACACACTCACTGTCGTACAATAACACTCACTGTCATACAGTAACACACTCACTGTCGTACATTAACACACTCACTGTCGTACAGTAACACACTCACTGTCGTACAATAACACTCACTGTCGTACATTAACACACTCACTGTCGTACAGTAACACACTCACTGTCGTACAATAACACTCACTGTCATACAGTAACACACTCACTGTCGTACATTAACACACTCACTGTCGTACAGTAACACACTCACTGTCGTACATTAACACACTCACTGTCGTACAGTAACACACTCACTGTCGTACATTAACACACTCACTGTCGTACAGTAACACACTCACTGTCGTACATTAACACACTCACTGTCGTACATTAACACACTCACTGTCGTACATTAACACACTCACTGTCGTACAGTAACACACTCACTGTCGTACAGTAACAATTAGGCCACAAGTAGGAAACACATATTCCTAAATGGACTGATGTCCTGCCAAACAGTGGATTCACACACTTAGACACACACACACACACACAGTGACGATGTACCTGTGAGCTTTTTCTCTCATTCTCTCCTCACACAAATGGAGTGCTGTTTGTTGCAGACATTGCTAGCTTTCTACAGTCTGATATCGCTAATCCCATCAAACAATCTTGCATTGTGAAAAGAACAAATGCCTGAGTCTCACTTATTGTAGGCCTATTTGGTAAGTAATGATTAGTATTTGTCTTCTTTTTGTTTGGTAACACCAACCTGTTTCTCACCTCCGCTCAGAAATGGCTACGAGGGGAGCAGCACGCGCCGGTCAAGTTTACGACTCTATCCACAGGTTTCGCGCCTTTCGTTATTTGGTGTATGTTGGCATCCTAGGTAGTGTAAGTGTATATTAGCACTCTGACTAGGCTAGGCTGAATGACTAGAGGTCAATGGAGCAGGCCATTACAGCGAAGCATCTCTCTTTCTCTCTCTCTACCTCTGCTCTCTCCTTTTCTCTCCCTCTCTCTTGCTAATGAAAGAAGGATATGAGGAAGGAACCATATCATGATTTAGATATGTCTCTCTCCACCAGGGCTCTCACTAACCACATCTGAAATACCACAGCACCCCTGCTCCGAATGTAGGTCTAGACCTCACTAACGTCCATTATTCATTCAGAGTTCCACATTCCATTTGAGAGTTCCACATTCCATTTGAGAGTTCCACATTCCATTTGAGAGTTCCATGTTCCATTTGAGAGTTCCATGTTCCACGAAGGCACCAGTGAGACGAACACACGGTCCTAGCTAGTCTAAAAGCACTGTTGATGTTACTCAAAGTGGGGGCACTGAAATATTGACAATACATAGAGGCACTGTAGGCGGCCTGACATGGGCAAGTGTTCTAGTTCTCGGTCTAACACAATAATTACATTTACATTTACATTTAAGGGATCCCCCCCCCCCCATCCACATTGACGGGACAGGAGTGCAGGAGGTGGAAAGTTTTAAGTTCCTCGGGGTACATATCACCGACAAACTGAAATTGTCCACGCACACAGACAGTGTGGTGAAGAAGGCGCATCAGGAAGGACAATAACCACCCGAGCCACTACCTGTTCACCCCGCTTCCACCCAGAAGACGAGGTCAGTACAGGTGCATCAAAGCTGGGACGGAGAGATCGAAAAACAGCTTCTATCTCAAGGCCATCAGATTGTTAAACAGCCACCACTAGCAGAGAGGCGGCTGCCTACCTACAGACTTGATATCATTGGCCACTTTAATAAATGGAACACTAGTCACTTTAATAATGCCACTTTAATAATGTTTACATATCTCGCATTACTCATCTCATGCAGTGTGTATATACTGTATACTGTATCCTTCACTATCTATTCTTTACTCTCTATTGCATCTTAGCCGCTCTGTCACTGCTCATCTATATATTTTATACTTGTATATTCTCATCCCATTCCTTTACTAGATTATGTGTATTTGGTTTTGCTGTGGAATTTGTTAGATATTAGGTTTTGTTGTGTTATTGTTAGATATTACCTATTAGATAGTGCTGCACTGTTGGATCTAGAAGCACAAGCATTTCACTACACTCGCAATAACATCTGCTAATCATGTGTCTGTGACCAATAAAATGTTATTTGTTTTGACATTTTACTGATGTAGATGTTCATTTTTAAAGTGATTTACAATAAGTGTAAACACACTCACTGTCGTACAGTAACACACTCACTGTCATACAGTAACACACTCACTGTCGTACAGTAACACACTCACTGTCGTACATTAACACACTCACTGTCGTACAATAACACACTCACTGTCATACAGTAACACACTCACTGTCGTACAGTAACACACTCACTGTCGTACAGTAACACACTCACTGTCGTACAATAACACTCACTGTCGTACATTAACACACTCACTGTCGTACAGTAACACACTCACTGTCGTACAATAACACTCACTGTCATACAGTAACACACTCACTGTCGTACATTAACACACTCACTGTCGTACAGTAACACACTCACTGTCGTACAATAACACTCACTGTCGTACATTAACACACTCACTGTCGTACAGTAACACACTCACTGTCGTACAATAACACTCACTGTCATACAGTAACACACTCACTGTCGTACATTAACACACTCACTGTCGTACAGTAACACACTCACTGTCGTACATTAACACACTCACTGTCGTACAGTAACACACTCACTGTCGTACATTAACACACTCACTGTCGTACAGTAACACACTCACTGTCGTACATTAACACACTCACTGTCGTACATTAACACACTCACTGTCGTACAGTAACACACTCACTGTCGTACAACAACACTCACTGTCGTACATTAACACACTCACTGTCGTACATTAACACACTCACTGTCGTACATTAACACACTCACTGTCGTACATTAACACACTCACTGTCGTACAGTAACACACTCACTGTCGTACAGTAACAATTAGGCCACAAGTAGGAAACACATATTCCTAAATGGACTGATGTCCTGCCAAACAGTGGATTCACACACTTAGACACACACACACACACACAGTGACGATGTACCTGTGAGCTTTTTCTCTCATTCTCTCCTCACACAAATGGAGTGCTGTTTGTTGCAGACATTGCTAGCTTTCTACAGTCTGATATCGCTAATCCCATCAAACAATCTTGCATTGTGAAAAGAACAAATGCCTGAGTCTCACTTATTGTAGGCCTATTTGGTAAGTAATGATTAGTATTTGTCTTCTTTTGTTTGGTAACACCAACCTGTTTCTCACCTCCGCTCAGAAATGGCTACGAGGGGAGCAGCACGTGCCGGTCAAGTTTACGACTCTATCCACAGGTTTCGCGCCTTTCGTTATTTGGTGTATGTTGGCATCCTAGGTAGTGTAAGTGTATATTAGCACTCTGACTAGGCTAGGCTGAATGACTAGAGGTCAATGGAGCAGGCCATTACAGCGAAGCATCTCTCTTTCTCTCTCTCTACCTCTGCTCTCTCCTTTTCTCTCCCTCTCTCTTGCTAATGAAAGAAGGATATGAGGAAGGAACCATATCATGATTTAGATATGTCTCTCTCCACCAGGGCTCTCACTAACCACATCTGAAACACCACAGCACCCCTGCTCCGAATGTAGGTCTAGACCTCACTAACGTCCATTATTCATTCAGAGTTCCACATTCCATTTGAGAGTTCCACATTCCATTTGAGAGTTCCACATTCCATTTGAGAGTTCCATGTTCCATTTGAGAGTTCCATGTTCCACGAAGGCACCAGTGAGACGAACACACGGTCCTAGCTAGTCTAAAAGCACTGTTGATGTTACTCAAAGTGGGGGCACTGAAATATTGACAATACATAGAGGCACTGTAGGCGGCCTGACATGGGCAAGTGTTCTAGTTCTCGGTCTAACACAATAATTACATTTACATTTACATTTAAGGGATCCCCCCCCCCCCATCCACATTGACGGGACAGGAGTGCAGGAGGTGGAAAGTTTTAAGTTCCTCGGGGTACATATCACCGACAAACTGAAATTGTCCACGCACACAGACAGTGTGGTGAAGAAGGCGCATCAGGAAGGACAATAACCACCCGAGCCACTACCTGTTCACCCCGCTTCCACCCAGAAGACGAGGTCAGTACAGGTGCATCAAAGCTGGGACGGAGAGATCGAAAAACAGCTTCTATCTCAAGGCCATCAGATTGTTAAACAGCCACCACTAGCAGAGAGGCGGCTGCCTACCTACAGACTTGATATCATTGGCCACTTTAATAAATGGAACACTAGTCACTTTAATAATGCCACTTTAATAATGTTTACATATCTCGCATTACTCATCTCATGCAGTGTGTATATACTGTATACTGTATCCTTCACTATCTATTCTTTACTCTCTATTGCATCTTAGCCGCTCTGTCACTGCTCATCTATATATTTTATACTTGTATATTCTCATCCCATTCCTTTACTAGATTATGTGTATTTGGTTTTGCTGTGGAATTTGTTAGATATTAGGTTTTGTTGTGTTATTGTTAGATATTACCTATTAGATAGTGCTGCACTGTTGGATCTAGAAGCACAAGCATTTCACTACACTCGCAATAACATCTGCTAATCATGTGTCTGTGACCAATAAAATGTTATTTGTTTTGACATTTTACTGATGTAGATGTTCATTTTTAAAGTGATTTACAATAAGTGTATTCAATGAAGGTAAAGCAACCACCAAATCACATTGAATCAAATCATGTATCCCTCCACTTAAAAATAAAAAAATGACTAAACTAACTGTGATTGGTGGAAAGGACAGGACAGAAACATCACATGACTAACGTCATGAGAATGACACACAGCCGACACAGTCAACTGGTTAGGGAAAGAGAGAGGGGGAGAGAGAGGGAGAGGGGGAGAGGGAGAGAGAGAGAGGGGGAGAGAGAGGGAGAGAGAGAGAGAGAGAGGGGGAGAGGGAGAGAGAGAGAGAGGGAGAGGGTGAGAGAGAGAGAGAGAGAGAGAGAGAGAGAGAGGGAGAGGAGAGAGAGAGAGAGAGAGAGAGAGAGAGAGAGGAGGAAAGAGAGGGAGAGAGAGAGAGGAAGATAGAGAGGGGGAGAGAGAGAGGGGGAGAGAGAGGGAGAGAGAGAGGGGGAGAGAGAGGGAGAGAGGGGGAGAGAGGGAGAGAGAGGGAGAGCGAGCGAGAGGGAGAGAGAGGGAGAGAGAGAAAGAGGGAGAGAGAGAGGAGGAAGAGAGGGAGAGAGAGGAAGAGAGAGAGAGGGGGAGAGAGAGTGAGAGAGAGAGAGAGAGAGAGAGAGAGAGGGAGAGAGAGAGGGGGAGAGAGAGAGAGAGGGAGAGAGAGAGAGAAAGAGAGGGAGAGAGAGAGAGTGAGGGAGAGAGAGAGAGCCTATCTTTCTATCCATGCTATTTCACGCTGATTTGCTACAACGTTGTCTGAGACGAGCTGTAATATGATTATGTGTAAACTGAACTCCCTACCCTGGTCAGAAGGAAACCCTGTTTCTGTTCCAAAAAGCACTTTATTCCCTACATAAGGCACTACTTTTGACCAGAGTCCTGCGCCATATGGTCCCGGGTCAAGATTAGTGCAATTTGTAGGGAATAGTGTGCCATTTGGAACGGAAGCCTATCTTTCTGGAGTCTGAGCCTCGGGTCAAAGCAGTCCACCTTACGCCAAAGAATCTGCTATGACTAATTCTCTCTCTTGTCACTCTCCATCTCTCTCTCTCTCTTGTCTCTCTCCATCTCTCTCTCTCTCTCTCTTGTCTCTCTCCATCTCTCTCTCTCTCTTTTCTTTCTGTCCCTCTCTCTCTCAATCTAGCTGTTGGAGATTGAGGCCATGAGGTGGAGAATGAACCTGGCTGAGCAGTGAACTGACTGGCTGCCAGCAGGATAGTTCTGTCCCAAATGATACCATATTCTCCATATACTGCACCACTTTTGATCAGGGCCCATAGGCATAAACCAACAACTCACACTCTCCAGAATGACAAGCCATATATAGTTATAAGAACAATCTAGATGGAAGGAATATACCTTGTTTGATTGTGTGACACACATATCCATATATGATGATTACTACAGGAGCACTTTACTCTTACCTCTACTCCTTTAACAACTGGAGACTTATATCTCCCTCTCTAACTTTAAACATCAGCTGTCAGAGCAGCTTACCGATCACTGTACCTGTACACAGCCAATCTGTAAAGAGCAAACCCAACTACCTCATCCCCATATTGTTATTTATCCTCTTGCTCTTTTGCACCCCAGTATCTCTACTTGCACATCATCCTCTGCACATCTATCACTCCAGTGTTTAATGCTAAATTGTAATTATTTTGCCTCTATGGCCTATTTATTGCCTCACCTCCCTAATCTTCCACATTTGTACACACTGTACATACATTTTTCTATTGTGTTATTGACTGTACGTTTGTTTATGTGTAACTCTGTGTTGTTGTTTTTGTTGCACTGCTTTGCTTTATCTTGGTCAGGTTGCAGTTGCAAATGAGAACTTGTTCTCAACTGGCCGACCTGGTTAAATAAAGGTGAAATAAAAAATAAAATAAAAACAACAACATGTACACCACATGACCAAAAGTATGTGGACACCTGCTCGTCGAACATCTCATTACAAAATCATGGGCTTTGATATGGAGTTCGTCCCACTTTTGCTGCTATAACAGCCTCCACTCTTCTGGGAAGGCTTTCCACTAGATGTTGGTACGTTGCTGCTATAACAGCCTCCACTCTTCTGGGAAGGCTTTCCACTAGATGTTGGTACGTTGCTGCTATAACAGCCTCCACTCTTCTGGGAAGGCTTTCCACTAGGTATTGGAACATTGCTGCAGGGACTTGCTTCCATTCAGCCACAAGAGAATTAGTGAGGTCGGGCAACTGATGTTGGGTGATTAGGCCTGACTCGCAGTCACCGTTCCAATTCATCCCAAAGGTGTTCAATGGGGTTGAGGCCAGGGCTCTGTGCAGGCCAGTCAAGTTCTTTCACACCGATCTCGACAATGTCATTGTATGCTGTAGCGTTAAGATTTCCCTTCACTGGAACTAAGGGGCCCGAACCATGAAAAACAGCCCCAGACCATTATTACTCCTCCAGCAAACTTTAGAGTTGGCACTATGCATTGGCGGTAGATAACGTTCTCCAGGCATCCGCCAAATCCAGACTTGTCTGTCGGACTGCCAGATGGTGAAATGCGATTCATAATTTCAGAGAATGAGTTTCCACTGTTCCAGAGTCGAATGGCTGCAAGCTTTACACTACTCCAGCCAACGATTGGCATTGCACATGGTGATCTGAAGCTTGCTTGCGGCTACTCGGCCATGATAATCCATTTCATGAAGCTCCAGACGAACAGTTTTTGTGTCTACGTTGCTACCAGAGGCAGTTTGGAACTCGGTAGTGAGTGTTGCAACCGGGGACAGACTATTTTTATACTCGTCAATCTTCAGCACTCGGCGGTCCCATTCTGTGAGCTTGTGTGGCCTACCACTTCACAGCTGAGCCGTTGTTGCTCCTAGACGTTTCCACTTCACAATAACAGCACGTACAGTTGACCGGGGCAACTCTAGCAGGGCAGACATTTTACAAACTGACTTGTTGGAAAGGTGGCATCCTAAGGACATTACCACATTGAAAGTCACTGAGCTCTTCAGTAAAGCCATTCTACTGCCAATGTTTGTCTATGGAGACACAATATCCCAAGTACATGCTAAAAAAACGTCCTTGGCGACGTCCCTGGGACAAACTGGGAACTAGACAAAACTTCCATGGAACCATTACACAAAGTCCAAAGAACGAAGACACACTGAATAATACGAAGACACACTGAAGCCTATGGTGAACAAACTGAGCTCACTTATCCAGCATCAGTTCTCCACAGAATAGAAAACTGATAGGATTTTAACTGGCTTCTCAGTATGTAGATTAATGTGCTTACTCATGCAATGTCATGATCTGTCAAAAATGCATTATCTTATTGTGGTATTTTCTCACATTGCTGTTAAATTCTATTCACGCATTGAATTTGGATTCATTCTTTAAATCCCATTTCTTTTCGATTTGCACGTCTTGTCCATTCCAACATCTCTGAGGTTATTAGTGTACGCAACAACACAGCCAGGAGAGCTTATTAGAATACACATCACGTTGAGGGAGCTGGCAGGGCCAGCCAAAAAAACAGGAGAAATTAATGAACATGCTTAACCTGTACTGCCCTGAGGGTATCACTTCCTGTGCCTATCTGTTTCCCTGTGGTTCCCAGCTGTGTTTCCCTATGTGGTTCCATGTCTGTCTGTTTCCCTGTGTCTCCATGGGTTTCTCTCTACATCCCTGTCTGTCTGTTTCCCTGTGTCTCCATGGGTTTCTCTCTACATCCCTGTCTGTCTGTTTCCCTGTGTCTCCATGGGTTTCTCTCTACATCCCTGTCTGTCTGTTTCCCTGTGTCTCCATGGGTTTCTCTCTACATCCCTGTCTGTCTGTTTCCCTGTGTCTCCATGTGTTTCTCTCTACATCCCTGTCTGTCTGTTTCCCTGTGTCTCCATGGGTTTCTCTCTACATCCCTGTCTGTCTGTTTCCCTGTGTCTCCATGGGTTTCTCTCTACATCCCTGTCTGTCTGTTTCCCTGTGTCTCCATGTGTTTCTCTCTACATCCCTGTCTGTCTGTTTCCCTGTGTCTCCATGGGTTTCTCTCTACATCCCTGTCTGTCTGTTTCCCTGTGTCTCCATGGGTTTCTCTCTACATCCCTGTCTGTCTGTTTCCCTGTGTCTCCATGTGTTTCTCTCTACATCCCTGTCTGTCTGTTTCCCTGTGTCTCCATGGGTTTCTCTCTACATCCCTGTCTGTCTGTTTCCCTGTGTCTCCATGGGTTTCTCTCTACATCCCTGTCTGTCTGTTTCCCTGTGTCTCCATGTGTTTCTCTCTACATCCCTGTCTGTCTGTTTCCCTGTGTCTCCATGGGTTTCTCTCTACATCCCTGTGTGTCCCTCTGTGTCTCTGTTTCCCTGTGGTGTCCTACATTCTCGCTGTGTACCCTTCTTCCCTCTGTGTCTCTCTGTCTCTTTTCTCCTCTATCTAACTGTGTCTCTCTGCTTCTCACTGTATCTCTGCTTCCCTGGGTGTGTGTCTCTGTGTTTCTCTGTCAATATGAAGGCCAGTGATAACGTTTCCTGACCGATAAAACTGAATGTTTTTTAAAATGTTCTGAAGAAGTGAAAAATGTGCCTGTTCACGGAATTATTATTTTTTAGGTTACAGGGAGGTTCTGAGAACATTTTACTCTGGTTCCTTTAACGTTTTCCCGGGAGTTTTGAGAATGAATGTTTTTAAATTACATTCTTCTAACGATTTCTGATTTCTTGTGTTTTTTTCTGGAAAGTTAAGAATAATGTTCCATGCACAATTTGAGAAAATAACATTAAATAGAACCATGAGGCAACCTTTAGGAAACGTTATGCTGAAGTACTGAAATACCCACAGAAGAATGTTGTTTCTTAATCTTCCTGGATCAATTTGAGAACATGACTTTAAATGGAACCATGAGGCAACCTTTAGGAAACGTTATGCTGAAGTACTGAAATACCCACAGAAGAATGTTGTTTCTTAATCTTCTTGGATCAATTTGAGAACATGACTTTAAATGGAACCATGAGGCAACCTTTAGGAAACGTTATGCTGAAGTACTGACATTCCCACAGAAGATAGTTTTTTCTTAACGTTCTCTGGACTATTTGAGAACATTCCCAATGTCAAAACAGTTGGGAGAATGTTCCTAGTACATGACTAAAATTTAATGTACCCATGTTTGACCTTTTCGGAAACGTTCTGTTAAGTAATGAAATACCAATTATTTGTTGTCAGGTTCCTTAAATGTGCTGAGAATGTTCCAAAGCCAAACAACTATCCTGCACCATTCCCAGAAAGATGTGGGAAGGTTGTATACAAAACAACCATAGGACAACCGCGCTCTCACCAAGCTCTAAGAAACATAATGGTTCTCAGAATGTGGTAGCTAGGAATCTATTAGGGTTTGCGTAAGATATGTGTACATGTGCAAATGTGATGAGTACAATGTGCTGTAGCGCAATCAAGATCAGACTATCTGGTGTAGATCTAGTTTGCTTTTATTTCAAGATGGATAGATAGGCCTCCCGTGTAGCGCAGTGGTCTAAGGCACTGCATCTCAGGCCGGGGGTAATGCACGCTGACACAGTCACCAGCTCTGACACATTGGTGCAGCTGGCTTCCAGGTTAAGTGGACATTGTGTCTAGAAGCAGTTCTCCTTGGTTGGGTTGTGTTTTGGAGGACGCCTCTCCCGAGTCCATACAGGAGTTGCAGCGATGAGAAAAGATTGGAACTACCAATTGGATACCACAAAATTGGGGGAAAAAAGGGGGAAACAAAAAAAAAACATGGGAAGATGGAAGGAGAGAGGATACAGGAATAGCAGTGAGAGATGGAGAGCGGTGATCAAGCGAATGAGGGATGGAAGAAGAGAGAAAATAGAGGATGGAGAGGGAGAGAGGGTGGCCAAGAGTGAGAAAAGTGAACAAGCGAGGGAGAGATGGAGTGAGGGAAGCGTTGCTGACAGCCACAGGGTTAGCTAGCTCATTTAAAGAGCAGCATGGTTGACAGCTCCCAGGTTACAAACGGATGTGCGCTCTCTGCAGGGTTCCTACAGAGAGAGGGAGAGAGAGAGAGAGAGAGAGAGAGAGAGAGTGTGAGAGAGAGAGAGAGAGAGAGAGAGAGAGAAGAGAGAGTGAGAGAGAGAGAGAGAGAGAGAGTGTGTGAGAGAGAGAGAAAGAGAGTGCATAGTAACTCTATGGGAACTAACCGCTCATTGGGCTGGAGGGGAGATGGATTCAGTTCTTCAGAATATTGAAGAATAATTAAGACAGGACAGATGAAGGAATGTCAGCACATAGAGTGTTGACTCCAAACTAGAAGAGCAAACTGGCAATTCCAATAGTTTCCATTTCACTTAAAAAAACATGTGACTTTTAAATCACCTAGCCAGACAGATAGAGCTTTCCACAGCACTGACAGGCTAGGTTGACATGCTAACTCCATGCAATATAAAATAACTGGGTCTATATTGGGCTCTAAAGGTATGTCTGTCTGTCTGTCTGTCTGTCAGTTCCAAAATAAGAAGTGACAAATGGACGAAAACAATTCCACCCATATTCAGTACTACTACTACTACTGTTTAAGATCTGTTAGCCACCTTGCTTCTACACCTGCGTTGCTTGCTGTTTGGGGTTTTAGTCTGGGATTCTGTACAGCACTTTGTGACATCAGCTGATGTAAGTGCTTTATAAATACATTTGATTGATTGACTGATGGGGGACAGTGGAGAAAGGGGAGAGAGAGGGAGGGAGGAGATTGTGGGGGACAGTGGAGACAGGGGGGAGAGAGGGAGGGAGGAGATTGTGGGGGACAGTGGAGACAGGGGGGAGAGAGGGAGGGAGGAGATTGTGGGGGACAGTGGAGAAGGGGGAGAGAGGGAGGGAGGAGATTGTGGGGGACAGTGGAGAAGGAGGTTGAGAGGGAGGGAGGAGAGTGAGGAGGACAGTGGAGAAGGGGGGAGAGAGGGAGGGAGGAGATTGTGGGGGACAATGGAGAAAGGGGAGAGAGGGAGGGAGGAGATTGTGGAGGACAGTGGAGACAGGGGGGAGAGAGGGAGGGAGGAGATTGTGAGGGAAAGTAGAGAAAGGGGGGAAAGGGGGAGGAGATTGTGGGGGACAGTGGAGAAAGAGGAGCACGAGGTGAGGCCTGAGGGAGTTTTGTCTTACACACGCATACTCATACTGCTTTTCACAGAACATCAATCTAGCAGTGTGCTGTAGTCCAGGGAGCCTATGATACGACACACACACACACACACAGTGAAGTGAAGGATGGGGTGGAGTGAGTGATGCTAGGGGAATAACAGTCTTGTCTGATAAATAGCAGAGCTGAGAGGAACAACATAATGACAGAAGGAGAAAAGCTGCTTCCCCCAGCGCTCCATCATCCCCTGCAGTCTCTGGGCTCCCACATCTCTCTCTTCCATTCCTTCCTCTGTCAACCATGTTGTTGGATGGTTGGTTCTCTGCCTGTTTCAATCTCTCCTCATTTTTTCTCTTTCCTTCTGTAATCCTTCTTTTTGGAAATCTGCCTCTTTTCTCTCCCTCCTCCACTCAATTCAATTCAATTCAAGGGGCTTTATTGGCATGGGAAACATGTGTTAAGCGAGTGAGGTAGATAATATACAAGTGAAATAAACAATACAAATTAACAGTTGTCATGCCCTGACCTTAGATCTTTTTATGTCTCTATTTTGGTTTGGTCAGGGCGTGAGTTGGGGTGGGCATTCTATGTTTTGTGTTCTATGTTTTCTATTTCTTTGTGTTTGGCCGGGTATGGTTCTCAATCAGGGACAGCTGTCTATCGTTGTCTCTGATTGGGAACCATACTTAGGTGCCCTTTAGGTGCCCCATACTTAGGTACCCTGTGTTTGTGGGAAGTTGACTTTGTTTAGAGCACTTTGCTTTGAGCTTCACGGTTGGTGTTTGTAGTGTTTATTGTTTTGTTTGGTGTCATTTTTGATCATTAAAAGAAAATGTACGCTCACAACGCTGCACCTTGGTCCTCTCCTTCCAACAGCCAAGACCACAGTAAACATTTTTCAAAACAATAAAGACTTTACAAATGTCATATTATATCTACTGTATATACAGTGTTGTAACGATGTGCAAATAGTTAAAGCACAAAAAGGAAAAATAAATAAACATAAATATGGGTTGTATTTACAATGGTGTTTGTTCTTCACTGGTTGCCCTTTTCCTGTGGCAACAGGTCACAAATATTGCTGCTGTGATGGCACACTGTGGTATTTACCCAATAGATATTCGAGTTTATCAAAATTGGATTTGTTTTCGAGTTCTTTGTGGGTCTGTGTAATCTGAGGGAATTATGTGTCTCTAATATGGTCATACATTTGGCAGGAGGTCAGGAAGTGCAGCTCAGTTTCCACCTCATTTTGTGGGCAGTGTGCACATAGCCTGTCTTCTCTTCAGAGCCAGGTCTGCCTATGGCGACCTCTCTCAATAGCAAGGCTATGCTCACTAAGTCTGTACATACAGTAGTCAAAGCTTAATTTTGGGTCAGTCACAGTGGTCAGGTATTCTGCCACTGTGTACTTTCTGTTTAGGGCCAAATAGCATTCTAGTTTGCCCAGTTTGTTAATTCTTTCCAATGTGTCAAGTAATTATCTTTTTTTGTTTTCTCATGATTTGGTTGGATCTAATTGTGTTGCTGTCCTGGGGCTCTGTGGGGTGTGTTTGTGTTTGTGAACAGAGCCCCAGGACCAGCTTGCTTAGAGGACTCTTATCCAGGTTCATCTCTCTGTAGGTGATGGCTTTGTTATGGAAGGTTTGGGAATTGCTTCCTTTTAGGTGGTTGTAGAATTCAAGTCTCTTTTCTGGATATTGATAATTAGCAGGTATTGGCCTAATTCTGCTTTGCATGCATTATTTGGTGTTTTACGTTGTACACAGAGGATATTGTTGCAGAATCCTGCATGCGGGGTCATGAAGGGCAGTGGGTTCTATAACTGGTTCAGGAATTTCTTAGCCAGATCCTAATTGGTATTTCATATTTTATGTTCCTTTTGATGGCATAGAAGGCCCTTTTTGCCTTGTCTCTCACCAATTCATTGATATATATGTTGAAGAGGATGGGACTTAAGCTGCATTCCTGTCTCACCCCACGGCCCTGTGGATAGAAATATGTGTTTTTGCCAATTTTAACCGCACTCTTGTGTTTTGTCTACATGGATTTTATAATGTCGTATGTTTTTCCCCCAATACCACTTTCCATCAATTTGTGTAGCAGACCATTATGTCAAATTGAGTCAAAAGCTTTTTTAGAAATTAACAAATCATGAGAAGGCTTTTTTTGTTTTGTTTTGTTTGTTAGTCAATTAGGTGCAGGGTGAATACGTGGTCTGTCGTACTGTAATTTGGTAAAAAGCCAGTTTGACATTTGCTCAGTACATTTTTTTCAGTGAGGAAATGTACGAGTCTGCTGTTAATTATAATGCAGAGGATTTTCCTAAGGTTACTGTTGACGCATATCCCACTGTTGTTATTGGGGTCTAATTTGTCTCCACTTTTGTGGATTGGGGTGATCAGTCCTTGGTTCCAAATATTGGGGAAGATGCCAAAGCTGAGGATGATGTTAAAGAGTTTTTGTATAGCCAATTGGAATTTGTGGTCTGAACATTTTATCATTTCATGTAGGATACCATCAACACCACAGGCCTTTTTGGATTGGAGGGTTTGTATTTTGTCCTGTAGTTCATTCAATGTAATTTGGTTCTGGTAGTCTCTAATAACTGATTCTAAGATTTGTAATTGATCATGCATATGTTGTTGCTGTTTGTTCTTTGTTATAGAGCCAAAAAGATTGGAGAAGTGGTTTTTCCACACATCTCCATTTTGTACAGATAACTCTTCGTGTTGTTGCTGGTTTAGTGGGTTCCAATTTTCCCAGATGTCGTTCGATTCTATGGATTTTTCAATTACATTGAGCTGATTTCTGACGTGCTGTTCCTTCTTTTTCCGTAGTGTATTTCTGTATTGAATTAGTGATACACCATAGTGAAGGAGTAGACTCAGGTTATCTGGGTCTCTATGGTTTTGTTTGGATATGTTTCTCAATTTCTTTCTTAGGTTTATTTATAGATTTTTTGACCCCCCTTTTCTCCCCAATTTCAATCTTGTCTCATCCACCCCAATGGTCTCGAGAGACAAAGGTCGAGTCATGCTCATTCGCTTAACTCGCTCGCTTAACCCGGAAGCCAGCCGCACCAATGTGTTGGAGGAAATACTGTTTAACTGATGACCGAGGTCAGCCTGCCGTTGCCCGGCCCACCACAAGGAGTTGCTAGAGCGAGATGAGCCAAGTAAAGCCCATCCGGCCAAACCCTCCACTAACCGGGACGACGCTGGGCCATTTGTGCGCCGCCCTATGGGACTTCTGATCATGGCCGGTTGTGACACAGCCTGGGATCAACTGGGATCGGACCCAGGTCTGTAGTGACGCCTCTAGCACTGGGATGCAGTGCCTTAGACGGCTGTACCACTCAGGAAGCTCCCTTCCTTAGGTTTTTGTGTTCTTCATCAAACCATATGTCATTGTTATTAATTTTCTTAGGTTGTCTGCTTGAAATGTTTTGATTTGATAGAGAATACTGTCACCTCCAGGTCGGTGTTTGTCCCCCTGGGTGCTGAGAGTGTCAGGTTCTTGTCCAGTTCTGGCATTTAGGTCACCACAGACTAGTACATGTCCCTGGGCCTGGAAATGGTTGATCTCCGCCTCTAGGATGGAGAAACTGCATTGTTAAAGTAAGGGGATTCTATTGGGGGGATATAGGTAGCACACATAAGGATAATTTCCTTATTCATTTCTAGCCAGAAGTAAAATGTTCCTGTTTTGACTAATTTATTAGACTGGGTCAGGTCTGTTCTACACCAAATTAGCATACCCCCTGAGTCTCTTCCCTATTCACACCTAGTAGTTTGGTGGATGTGACTACCAGCTCTGTGTAACCTAGAGAGCAACCAGTGGGTCAGTCTCCTCTATACCATGTTTCTTGTAGGATGACAGTGTCTGTATTTCCAATTTCTTAGATGAAGCCTGGGTTCCTGCTCTTTAGGCCAAAGGCAGATGACCTCAGGCCTTGTATATTTCAGGATGAGATAGTAAAATCGTTGTGCTCAATAGTGTCCAGTGTTGCTCTTGTGTGGTTTAGGCACAGACCATTACAATAGGTGTGAGCAGAGCATGTTGAACATCTGAAACATACCTCCTAGGTCGTAGGATGGAGCTTGGGGGGGGGGGGGGGGGGGTGCATTAGTGTGGGTTGAGCCTGTTGCTCTCTCTCTCTCTCTCTCTCTCTCTCTCCCCCTCTCTTTCTCCCCCCTCTCTCTCCCTCTACCTCCACCTCACCTCATCACCTCACCTCACCTCCACCTCACCTCACCTCCACCTCACCACCTCACCTCCACCTCACCTCATCACCTCACCTCCACCTCACCTCACCTCCACCTCACCTCACCTCCACGTCACCTCATCACCTCACCTCACCTACACCTCCACCTCATCTCACCTCACCTCCACCTCACCTCACCTCCACCTCACCTCATCTCCACCTCCACCTCACCTCATCACCTCACCTCACCTCCACCTCACCTCACCTCATCACCTCCACTCCACCTCACATCCACCTCATCTCATCTCGTCTCCACCTCCACCACACCTCACCTCCACCTCCACCTCACCTCACCTCCACCTCACCTCCTCCTCACCTCCACCTCCATCTCCACCTCACCTCCATCTCACCTCCACCTCACCTCCACCTCACCTCCACCTCCACCTCACCTCCACCTCCATCTCCACCTCACCTCCACCTCACCTCCACCTCACCTCCACCTCCATCTCCACCTCACCTCCACCTCACCTCCACCTCCATCTCTACCTCACCTCCACCTCACCTCCACCTCCACCTCACCTCCACCTCATCTCCATCTCCACCTCACCTCCCCTCCATCTCCACCTCACCTCCACCACACCGTCAGAGAAGCCCTTTGAAGTCGGCGGTGGCAGGTGAACCATGGGCTCTAATCT
Source organism: Oncorhynchus kisutch (assembly GCF_002021735.2). Taxonomy (NCBI): domain Eukaryota; kingdom Metazoa; phylum Chordata; class Actinopteri; order Salmoniformes; family Salmonidae; genus Oncorhynchus; species Oncorhynchus kisutch. The sequence goes on along the minus strand of NC_034194.2, from coordinate 29,203,149 downwards.
CATACATCAGCTAATTTAGACACATCTACCTCTTCTACCTCTACCGTCTCTACCTCTACCTCCTCTACCTCTACCCCTCTCTATCACTACCCCTCTACCTCTTCTACCTCTAACCCCACCCCCTCTACCTCCACCTCTACCTTCTCTACCCCCACTTCTACCACTACCTCCTCTACCTCTACCTCCACCACTACCTCCTCTACCTCTACCTCCTCTACCTCTACCCCTCTCTATCACTACCCCTATACTTCTTCTACCTCCATCTCCACCTCATCTCACCTCCACCTCACCTCCACCTCCATCTCACCTCCACCTCACCTCCACCTCCACCTCCACCTCACCTCCACCTCACCTCCACCTCACCTCCACCTCCACCTCCACCTCCATCTCTACCTCACCTCCACCTCACCTCCACCTCTACCTCACCTCCACCTCATCTCCATCTCCACCTCACCTCCACCTCACCTCCACCTCCACCTCACCTCCACCACACCGTCAGAGAAGCCCTTTGAAGTCGGCGGTGGCAGGTGAACCATGGGCTCTAATCTCATACATCAGCACATCAGCACATCTACCTCCTCTACCTCTACCTCCTCTACCTCTACCTCCTCTACCTCTACCCCTCTCTATCACTACCCCTCTACCTCTTCTACCTCTACCCCCACCCCCACTTCTACCACTACCTCCTCTACCTCTACCTCCACCACTACCTCCTCTACCTCTACCCCTCTCTATCACCACCCCTCTACCTCTTCTACCTCTACCACTACCTCCTCTACCTCTACCTCCACCACTACCTCCTCTACCTCTACCTCCTCTACCTCTACCCCTCTCTATCACTACCCCTCTACCTCTTCTACCTCTACCTCTACCCCCACTTCTACCACTACCTCCTCTACCTCTACCTCCACCACTACCTCCTCTACCTCCACCTCTACCTGCTCTACCCCCACCTCTACCTCCACCTCTACCTTCTCTACCCCAACCTCTACCACTAGCTCTACCTCCACCTCGTCTACCTCCACCTCTACCTCCTCTACCTCCACCTTGTCTACCCCTACCTCCACCTCTACCTCCTCTACCCCTATCTCTACATCCTCTACCTCTACCTCTACCTTCTCTACCCCCACCTCTACCTCCACCTCCTCTACCTTCACCTCTACCTTCTCTACCCCACCTCTACCTCCTCTACCCCTATCTCTACCTCCTCTACCCCCACCTCTACCTCTACCTCCTCTAGCTCCATCTCTACCATCTCTACCCCACCTCTACCTCTACCTTATCTACCCCTATCTCTACCTCCTGTACCTCTACCTTCTCTACCCCCACCTCTACCTCCTCTATCTCTACGTTCTCTACACCCACCTCAACCCCCTCTACCCCCACCTCTACCTCTACCTCCTCTAGCTCCATCTCTACCATCTCTACCCCCACCTCTACCTCTACCTCATCTACCCTATCTCTACCTCCTCTACCTCTACCTTCTTTACCACTACCTCCTCTAGCTCTACGTTCTCTACACCCACCTCAACCCCCTCTACCCCACCTCTACCTCTACCTCCTCTAACCTATCTCTACCTCCTCTACCTCTACCTTCTTTACCACTACCTACTCTACCATTACCTCCTCTACCACTACCTCCTCTACCCCCACTTCTACCTCCTCTACCTCCTCCTTTACCACTACCTTCTCTACCGCCACCTCTACCTCCTCTACCTCTACCTCCATCATCTCCATCTTTGCCTCTACCTCCTCTACCTCCACTTCTACCTCCTCCTCTACCACTACCTTCTCTACCGCCACCTCTACCTCTACCTCCATCTTTACCTCTACCTCCACTTCTACCTCCTCCTCTACCACTACCTTCTCTACCTCTACCTCCTCCTCTACCACTACCTTCTCTACCGCCACCTCTACCTCTACCTCCATCTCCTCCATCTCCATCTTTACCTCTACCTCCTCTACCTCCACTTCTACCTCCTCCTCTACCTCTACTGCCACCTCTACCTCCTCCTCTACCACTACCTTCTCTACCGCCACCTCTACCTCCTCTACCACTACCACCTCTACCTCTACCTCTACCTCTACCCGTACCTCAGGACAAAGTGGGGTTAATGGAAATACAATGTTCATTTTCCCTCTGGAAGCCAAGCAACCAGTATGCCTCCCTCTGTCTCTCTGACACACACACTTACCACACCAGACATGTCGTCAGGGGTCTTTTCACAGTCCCCAGGTCCAGGACAGATTCAAGGAAACGTACAGTATTATACAGAGTGATGAATGCATGGAACTCCCTTCCATCTTATATACAGTATTATACAGAGTGATGAGTGAATGGAACTCCCTTCCATCTTATATACAGTATTATACAGAGTGATGAGTGCATGGAACTCCCTTCCATCTTATATACAGTATTATACAGAGTGATGAGTGCATGGAACTCCCTTCCATCTTATATACAGTATTATACAGAGTGATGAGTGCATGGAACTCCCTTCCATCTTATATACAGTATTATACAGAGTGATGAGTGCATGGAACTCCCTTCCATCTTATATACAGTATTATACAGAGTGATGAGTGCATGGAACTCCCTTCCATCTTATATACAGTATTATACAGAGTGATGAGTGCATGGAACTCCCTTCCATCTTATATACAGTATTATACAGAGTGATGAGTGCATGGAACTCCCTTCCATCTTATATACAGTATTATACAGAGTGATGAGTGCATGGAACTCCCTTCCATCTTATATACAGTATTATACAGAGTGATGAGTGCATGGAACCTCCCTTCCATCTTATATCAGTATTATACAGAGTGATGAGTGCATGGAACTCCCTTCCATCTTATATACAGTATTATACAGAGTGATGAGTGCATGGAACTCCCTTCCATCTTATATACAGTATTATACAGAGTGATGAGTGCATGGAACTCCCTTCCATCTTATATACAGTATTATACAGAGTGATGAGTGCATGGAACTCCCTTCCATCTCATACAGCGCAAGTGAACAGAAAAACCTGGTTTAAAAACAAATAAAGCATCACCTCACGGCACCACGCCTCTCCCCCATGTGACCTACTTGTGTGTACAGTATGTGTAACTGATAGATGAACACAATGTATTTTTCATTACACGTCGGACCCCAGAAACACTAGCTGCTGCCATTGGCATGAGCTAATGGGGACCCTAGTAAACCAAATCGAATCTGAATCTGCTTCTCTTTCTTTCTCTCTCTCTCTCTCTCTCTCTCTCTCTCTCCCTCTAGTCCATGAGTTTGTGTGTGTGTGTGCATGTGTGTGTGTGTGTGTGTGTGTGTGTGTGTGTGTGTGTGTGTGTGTGTGTGTGTGTGTGTGTGTGTGTGTGTGTGTGTGTGTGTGTGTGTGTGTGTGTGTGTGTGTGTGATGGTAGGTTCAGAGAGGAAGCTCCTGGTGGCGTCTGAAACGTCCATTAATAACCCAGAGAGATAACACCAGGGGAGAAGAGAGGACAGACCACTCGCTGCCCCTGGCGAATATAAAACACTCTGCAGACTTTTATTTGATTCACCCGGCGTGTGTGTGTGTGGTGTGTGTGTGTGTGTGTGTGTGTGTGTGGTGTGGTGTGTGTGTGTGTGTGTGTGTGTGTGTGTGTGTGTGTGTGTGTGTGGTGTGGTGTGTGTGTGTGTGTGTGTGTGTGTGTGCGTGTGTGTAAACTGTCACACAGAGCAAGACAACTGATTCAGATTAAACAGCTCAACAATTGCCATTATTGTTATAGCTATCTGTGTAACTCTAATTACTCTAGTAACATGAATCATATTTATAACCAGCAACAACAGAGGCTACAAGTCCCTCTATTACGACAACAGCATGTCAACCATATGGTGTCAGTCAACCATGACAATCTACTCTGTCACTAGAGCTTCCCACCCAAATCTCTTCTCTCAGAGCTGTTAGAGAATGTCAGTCGTTTCCAAAGACAGTAAAGGCAATATTGGTTTCACCAATTCAAATGGCTTTATTGGCATGGGAAACATATGTTTACATATGGAATAGACAATAAACAAAAGGAAAATAAACAACCATCACAACAAAGATCTTTAAGAGCTGTTAGGTAGACACAAGTCATAAATACTCATTATCTAAGTAATGGCAAGTGGTGACTTCATCATCATAAAACCAGCCAGGCAAGACTGAAATGCTTCATAGCCGCCATGTTCTCTTCTTGTTTGTCTGTGGATGTTAATGTTCTCTCTCTCTCTGATGGGCTAACTGCTGTTCCTCTGTCTACTCCCATCACCTCTCTCTCTCTCTCTCTCCTCTCTCTCTCTCCTTCTCTCTCTCTCTCTCTCTCTCTCTCTCCTCTCTCTCTCTCTCTCTCTCTCTCTCTCTCTCTCTCTCTCTGCTCTCGTCTCTCTCTCTCTCTGTTCTCTTAGTGCCAGTCGTATTTTAAGTACGGTAGTCTGCAGGCTCCCCAAAGCACCACAGTACCTCTGAGCTGGTTTCAATTTGAGACCTTCTTATCATCTTAACAAATTTAATCGACAGGCTAAGGAGAAGAAAAGGCTTGCTGACCCACATTACTGACACAGTTAGGCTCCGGACTGAGCTCCACAGCTCCAAATGGGACAGAGGAGAGAGATGAGAGGGGGGACAGAGAGGGACAGAGGAGAAGAGCTGAGAGGGGGACAGAGAGGGACAGAGGAGAAGGGAGAAGAGAATGATGAGGGACAGGGGACAGGAGAGGGACAGAGGAGAAGGAGAAGAGATGAGAGGAGGACAGAGAGGGACAGAGGAGAAGGGAGAAGAGATGAGAGGGGGACAGAGAGGGACAGAGGAGAAGGGAGAAGAGATGAGAGGGGGACAGAGAGGGACAGAGGAGAAGGGAGAAGAGATGAGAGGGGGACAGAGAGGGACAGAGGAGAAGGGAGAAGAGATGAGAGGGGACAGAGAGGGACAAGGAGAAGGGAGAAGAGATGAGAGGGGGACAGAGAGGGACAGAGGAGAAGGGATAAGAGATGAGAGGGGGGACAGAGAGGGACAGAGAAAAAGGGAGAAGCGATGAGAGGGGGGACAGAGAGGGACAGAGGAGAAGGGAGAAGAGATGAGAGGGGGACAGAGAGGGACAGAGGAGAAGGAGAAGAGATGAGAGGGGGACAGAGAGGGACAGAGGAGAAGGGGAAGAGATGAGAGGGGGATAGAGAGGGACAGAGGAGAAGTGAGAAAGATGGGGGGGGAGAAGAGATGAGAGGGGGATAGAGAGGGGGGACAGAGAGAAGGGAGAGGGAGAGAGGAGATGAGAGGGGACAGAGAGACAGAGGAGAAGAAAAGGATGAGAGGGGGATAGAGAGGACCAGAGGGAGAAATCCAGGAGAAGTTTGGAGATGGACAATCCAACTATGCACTGTCTGATACCTCGTCTGACCTCCTAGGTGGAACATTTTTCAAAACTTTCCTCAAGTTTCAGAAGTTAAGAGCTTGCTGTCAGTTTCAATTGTTCTTTAAATGTTGCTGGTTGTCAATGGTCCATGTTTATTTATATGACGTCGTTATGTATTATTTGTTGTCTGCATTGTAAAGACACAGCTACAGCCTGCCATTTGGGTGGAGAGAGTACTCTGATGACAGTGCATGTTTATAAAGCCTGCCAGACAATCTGTCCCCAAACATCTCCTGCAGACATCAAGGTATTGTCCGAGTCTGTGCTGTCGGCTAGAGGGGAGGGGTCATGGTTCACAATGTAATTAATTTGCTGAGTCAAGTAGTGTCAGAGTCTGTGCTGTCGGCTAGAGGGGGAGGNCTACCTCTACCTCTACCCGTACCTCAGGACAAAGTGGGTTAATGGAAATACAATGTTCATTTTCCCTCTGGAAGCCAAGCCACCAGTATGCCTCCCTCTGTCTCTCTGACACACACACTTACCACACCAGACATGTCGTCAGGGGTCTTTTCACAGTCCCCAGGTCCAGGACAGATTCAAGGAACGTACAGTATTATACAGAGTGATGAATGCATGGAACTCCCTTCCATCTTATATACAGTATTATACAGAGTGATGAGTGAATGGAACTCCCTTCCATCTTATAGACAGTATTATACAGAGTGATGGAGTGCATGGAACTCCCTTCCATCTTATATACAGTATTATACAGAGTGATGAAGTGAATGGAACTCCCTTCCTCTTATATACAGTATTATACAGAGTGATGAGTGCATGGACTCCGCTTCCATCTTATATACAGTAAGTATACCAGAGTGATGAGTGCATGGAACGCCCTTCCATCTTATAGACAGTAATTAGACAGAGTGATGAGTGCATGGAACTCCCTTCCATCTTATATACAGTATTATACAGAGTGATGAGTGCATGGAACTCCCTTCCATCTTATATACAGTATTATACAGAGTGATGAGTGCATGGAACTCCCTTCCATCTTATATACAGTATTATACAGAGTGATGAGTGCATGGAACTCCCTTCCATCTTATATACAGTATTATACAGAGTGATGAGTGCATGGAACTCCCTTCCATCTTATATACAGTATTATACAGAGTGATGAGTGCATGGAACCCTCCCTCCATCTTATATACAGTATTATACAGAGTGATGAGTGCATGGAACTCCCTTCCATCTTATATACAGTATTATACAGAGTGATGAGTGCATGGAACTCCCTTCCATCTTATATACAGTATTATACAGAGTGATGAGTGCATGGAACTCCCTCCATCTCATACAGCGCAAGTGAACAGAAAACCTGTTTTTAAAAACATAAAGCATCACCTCACGGCACCACGCCTCTCCCCCATGTGACCTACTTGTGTGTACAGTATGTGTAACTGATAGATGAACACAATGTATTTTTCATTACACGTCGGACCCCAGAAACACTAGCTGCCTGCCATTGGCATGAGCTAATGGGACCCTAGTAAACCAAATCGAATCTGAATCTGCTTCTCTTTCTTTCTCTCTCTCTCTCATCTCTCTCTCTCTCTCTCCCTCTATCCATGAGTTTGTGTGTGTGTGTGCATGTTGTGTGTGTGTGTGTGTGTGTGTGTGTGTGTGTGTGGTGTGTGTGTGTGTGTGTGTGTGTGTGTGTGTGTGTGTGTGTGTGTGTGTGTGTGTGTGTGTGTGTGTGTGATGGTAGGTTCAGAGAGGAAGCTCCTGGTGGGTCGGAAACGTCCATTAATAACCCAGAGAGATAACACCAGGGGAGAAGAGAGGACAGAACCACTCGCTGCCCTGGCGAATATAAAACACTCTGACTCTGCAAGACTTTTATTTGATTCACCCGGCGTGTGGTGTGTTGTGTGTGTGTGTGTGTGTGTGGTGTTGTGTGTGTGTGTGTGTGTGTGTGTGTGTGTGGTGTGTGTGTGTGTGTGTGTGTTGTGTGTGTGGTGTGTGTGTGTGTGTGTGTGTGTGTGCGTGTGTGTAAACTGTCACACAGAGCAAGACAACTGATTCAGATTAAACAGCTCAACAATTGCCATTATTGTTATAGCTATCTGTGTAACTCTAATTACTCTAGTAACATGAATCATATTTATAACCAGCAACAACAGAGGCTACAAGTCCCTTCTATTACGACAACAAGCATGTCAACCATATGGTGTCAGTCAACCACTGACAATCTACTCTGTCACTAGAGCTTCCCCAGACCAAATCTCTTCTCTCAGAGCTGTTAGAGAATGTCAGTTCGTTTCAAAGACCGTCAAGCGCAATATTGGTTTCACCCATTCAAATGGCTTATTGGCATGGGAAACATATGTTACATATGGAATAGACAATAAAACAAAGGAAAATAAACAACCATCACAACAAAGATCTTTAAGAGCTGTTGGTAGACACAAGTCATACATACTCATTATCTAAGTAATGGCAAGTGTGACTTCATCATCATAAACCAGCCAGGCAAGACTGAAATGCTTCATAGCTCCCATGTTCTCTTCTTGTTTGGTCTGTGGATGTTAATGGTCTCTCTCTCTCATGATGGGCTAACTGCTGTTCCTCTGTGCTACTTCACCATCACTCGCTCTCTCTCTCTCTCTCTCTCTCTCTCTCTCTCCTCTCTCTCGTCTCTCTCTCTCGCTCTTCTCTACTCTCTCTCTCTCTCTCTTCCTCTCTCTCTCTCTCTTCTCTATATCTCTCTCTTCTCTCTCTCTCTCTCCTCTCTCTCTCTCTCTCTCTCTGTTTCTCTAGGCCAGTCGTATTTTAAGTACGGTAGTCTGCAGGCTCCCCAAAGCACCCACAGTACCTCTGAGCTGGTTCAATTTGAGACCTTCTTATCATCTTAACAAATTTAATCGACAGGCTAAGGAGAAGAAAGGCTTCTGACCCACATTACTGACACAGTTAGGCTCCGGACTGAGCTCCACAGCTCAAATGGGACAGAGGAGAAGAGATGAGAGGGGGACAGAGAGGGACAGAGGAGAAGAGATGAGAGGGGGACAGAGAGGGACAGAGGAGAAGGGAGAAGAGATGAGAGGGGGACAGCGAGGGACAGAGGAGAAGGGAGAAGAGATGAGAGGAGGACAGAGAGGGACAGAGGAGAAGGGAGAAGAGATGAGAGGGGGACAGAGAGGGACAGAGGAGAAGGGAGAAGAGATGAGAGGGGGACAGAGAGGGACAGAGGAGAAGGGAGAAGAGATGAGAGGGGGACAGAGAGGGACAGAGGAGAAGGGAGAGAGATGAGAGGGGACAGAGAGGGACAGAGGAGAAGGGAGAAGAGATGAGAGGGGGACAGAGAGGGACAGAGGAGAAGGGATAAGAGATGAGAGGGGGACAGAGAGGGACAGAGAAAAAGGGAGAAGAGATGAGAGGGGGACAGAGAGGGACAGAGGAGAAGGGAGAAGAGATGAGAGGGGGACAGAGAGGGACAGAGGAGAAGGGAGAAGAGATGAGAGGGGGACAGAGAGGGACAGAGGAGAAGGGAGAAGAGATGAGAGGGGGATAGAGAGGGACAGAGGAGAAGTGAGAAGAGATGAGAGGGGGATAGAGAGGGACAGAGGAGAAGGGAGAAGAGATGAGAGGGGGACAGAGAGGGACAGAGGAGAAGGGAGAAGAGATGAGAGGGGGATAGAGAGGGACAGAGGGAGAATCCAGGAGAAGTTTGGAGATGGACAATCCAACTATGCACTGTCTGATACCTCGTCTGACCTCCTAGGTGGAACATTTTTCAAAACTTTCCTCAAGTTCAGAAGTTAAGAGCTTGCTGTCAGTTTCAATCTGTTCTTTAAATGTTGCTGGTTGTCAATGGTCATGTTTATTTATATGACGTCGTTATGTATTTATTTGTTGTCTGCATTGTAACAGACACAGCTACAGCTGCCATTTGGGGTGGAGAGAGTACTCTGATGACAGTGCATGTTTATAAAGCCTGCCAGACAATCTGTCCCCAAACATCTCCTTGCAGACATCAAGGTATTGTCCGAGTCTGTGCTGTCGGCTAGAGGGGGAGGGGGTCATGGTTCACAATGTAATGTAATTTGCTGAGTCAAGGTAGTGTCAGAGTCTGTGCTGTCGGCTAGAGGGGGAGGGGGTCATGGTTCACAATGTAATGTAATTTGCTGAGTCAAGGTATTATGAGAGTCTGTGTTGTTGGCTGTCCCCAAACATCTCCTTGCAGACATCAAGGTATTGTCAGAGTGTGAGCTGTCGGCTAGAGGGGGAGGGGGTCATGGTTCACAATGTAATGTAATTTGCTGAGTCAAGGTATTGTCAGAGTGTGAGCTGTCGGCTAGAGGGGGGGGGGGGGGGGTTCATGGTTCACAATGTAATGTAATTTGCTGAGTCAAGGTATTATTATGAGAGTCTGTGTTGTTGGATGGGGGGGGGGGGGTTCATGGTTCACAATGTAATGTAATTTGCTGAGTCAAGGTATTGTCAGTGTCTGTGCTGTCGGCTAGAGGGAGGAGCTGGGATATTGTTCGAGTCTATGCTGTCGGCTAGAGGGAGGAGCTGGGGGGGGGGGGTCATGGTTTACAATGAATTTGTGAATGAAGTAACTTTCTGTGTGTGTGTGTGTGTGTGTGTGTGTGTGTGTGTGTGTGTGTGTGTGTGTGTGTGTGTGTGTGTGTGTGTGTGTGTGTGTGTGTGTGTGTGTGTGTGTGTGTGATATGAGTCTAGCTGTATAATGACTATGACACTGGGTTGTGTGTGTCAATGACTGTATTAGGTTTCACATTACCTCTAGGAGAAGGAACACAGCTACTGTAGATCGTTCCAACACCAATTATCACACATGGGGAAGACTTGCCTAGTTAAATAAAGGTTAAATAAACATATTTAACCTCTCACTAATGGAAATACCAAGAACAGTCTTACAGGCAGCAGAGAAAGCAATGGATATTTCATCCTCCCCATCCAATGTCTCTATTACTGTCAGGGAAACGGGATGCAAAATGCACTGTGACGTGCACAAGTCTGATTTAGACAGACAGATAAATGAATAAGTGAAGTGAAGAGGAGAGTTTCTGGGAAAAATAATGAAGTAATGAATGAATGAAAGACAGGGTGTGTGGCGGTAAAAACATCTTTCATTAGTCCAAACGGACAGACAGCATTTAGTAGCTTAATGCTAATCTCCACTCAGCATCCCATAGACACGCTAATGCTAATTTAGCAGCTCCGTTAAGTCTTCATTCATTCACTCACTCTCTCACTAACTAATTTTCAGAAAAACTGGCAGTGCAAATATCTTGAAAATGTAATTTGTCATTCCAGATTACTACAGTGAAATCAATTAAATTAAATTAGGTCTTTAATGATTAAGATTTAGTTTGGGTGAGTCAGAAAGTCAGAGAGACAATAAGAGAGAGAGCACAAGATGGGAGAGAGAGAAAAAGAGAACGAAAACACATTTGTGATCCAGAAGAGGCAAGGTGAGAGGAAGCTACTTTAGACTATTGAGCCACAGCCAGGGCTGCTCTACCTATCCTGATCTATAAACTCCTCTATCTCTCAGAGACATCAAACGCCAAGGTAAGATAAATGTCTTTCTCTAAAGACAAAGGATCAACCTGGCTAGACTGCGGTGTGGCTACTGGCTAGTCAAATCACAGCAACGGATGCTCAAGGGGGTTCTTGAGTATTCAACCACATCAAAACGACAACGGACCTAACGTGTCATGGATCGCTGCATCGTCATGGCAACAACAGAAAGCAGCTTGAAGCGTGGAAATGTCAATGGCTCTTACTTAAATGCTGAGAGGTGCCCTAGGCTTACAGAAAGCCGTTTGAAGCGAAGGTTGGGGTCAATGCCATTTCATTTCAGTCAATTCTGGAAATGATAGGACATGTCAATTCAAGGACAAATCTGCATTAAAAAAAATTGTTTTAACATTCTTGAATCAGATTTGTTTCTGAAATGATTGAAGTGAAATGGGATTTATCCTAACAGGACAGCTCTAGAGAGATACCTTATCCCTACCCCTAACCTCTGACTCCTCACCCTGATGGCACACAGGTCACAATTCCATCTATTAAACCAACCAACCAGGAGGAGCCCAACTCGATCCGCTGACTTAAAGATGTAGTATTGTGGTATTTTATTAGATCCCCATTAGCTGTTCCAAAAGCAGCAGCTACTCTTGCTGGGGTCCAACACAGAACATGAACCATGACATAATACAGAACTGCAATAGACCAGAACAGCTCACGGACAGAACTACATACATTTTGTACCGTATAGGTCTCCATATTTGGGTGATTATTGATCCCAGCAGTTGATATTCATCCAGCCTTCATTGAAGTTGCGGTTTCACCCCATGTGAAAGGACAGAAAGGTTTGTTTTTAAGGAGATCCTGGGGTTGTTGATGTCAAGTCGTCTAATGAGGGTTTTGAAAACAAGCCTTTCTGACCTAGTACCAAGTGTAATTTAGCTTGGTTCATCCCTGCTGAGGCAGACCCGGAATTCAAACCAGCATCCCAAACAACCCAACACACTACACGAAGCACCGTCAATACCATTTACCCATATCGGCCAATGCATTTCTAGATCCAGGAAGACAATAGTCTTCAGGTCTCTGGGGATTTTGATATCATACACCATTTAAACAAGGAAGTGAGAGCAGCTTTATTTGACCAACAGCATAACAGTAAGCTTAGTCGTCGCGGCTCCGACATGTAAATATCTAACTGACAGTAATGGTGGTGGCTGCCCGCTGCAATGTTGATTTCAATCTATTTAAATGATGCCTTACATGTTGGAGTTGTATGTCAAAACAGCACCAAGGCCAATGTTGACCCTATCTGTTGAGTGGTTGACAGCCATCGACCTCAAGCACATTAAGGACTTGACTGCACGGCCGGGGAACAACAAAGATTTTTTGATGAAAAATCGCCTTGACATATTTCTTGGCGTATGAGAGGAAAACACAATCCAATTTCTGCAAGGATTGGCAGAGAAAAATAAACTGTAAACGATGGCACATTACTCGAAAATAAATTACGCTTTTGAACAAACAAATCACTTGCTGGATCAGTTATCATATTATCTCACTGTCAGATATTCAAACAAAACAAATATATTGCTAGCTGTCAGTTGAATATTCAAACGAACAAATCACATATTCTAATCAATGGTTTTCACTCTTATCGTCTGACTGACGCCACAATTTCCCATTATCAATGTAGAAAACTATGCATTATAACAATAAGGGGAGAGCTGTAAAGGAAGGATAAGGAGTGTCTGCATGTGGTTGAGACAGACAAAGCAGAAAGAGAGCAAGGTAGAGATGGAGAGAGCAGGATAGAGAGAGTGATGGAGAGAGCAGGATAGAGAGAGTGATGGAGAGAGAGCAGGAGAGAGAGAGTGATGGAGAGAGAGCAGGATAGAGAGAGTGATGGAGAGAGCAGGATAGAGAGAGTGATGGAGAGAGCAGGATAGAGAGAGTGATGGAGAGAGAGCAGGAGAGAGAGCAGGATAGAGAGAGTGATGGAGAGAGAGCAGGATAGAGAGAGTGATGGAGAGAGAGCAGGATAGAGAGAGTGATGGAGAGAGAGCAGGATAGAGAGAGTGATGGAGAGAGCAGGATAGAGAGAGTGATGGAGGAGAGCAGGATAGAGAGAGTGATGGAGAGAGAGCAGGAGAGAGAGAGGATAGAGAGAGTGATGGAGAGAGAGCAGGAGAGAGAGAGTGATGGAGAGAGAGCAGGAGAGAGAGAGTGATGGAGAGAGAGCAGGATAGAGAGAGTGATGGAGAGAGCAGGATAGAGAGAGTGATGGAGAGAGAGCAGGAGAGAGAGAGTGATGGAGCGAGAGCAGGATAGAGAGAGTGATGGAGAGAGAGCAGGATAGAGAGAGTGATGGAGAGAGAGCAGGATAGAGAGAGTGATGGAGAGAGAGCAGGAGAGAGAGTGATGGAGAGAGAGCAGGAGAGAGAGAGTGATGGAGAGAGAGCAGGATAGAGAGAGTGATGGAGAGAGAGCAGGATAGAGAGAGTGATGGAGAGAGCAGGATAGAGAGAGTGATGGAGAGAGAGCAGGAGAGAGAGAGTGATGGAGAGAGAGCAGGATAGAGAGAGTGATGGAGAGAGAGCAGGAGAGAGAGAGTGATGGAGAGAGAGCAGGATAGAGAGAGTGATGGAGAGAGAGCAGGAGAGAGAGAGTGATGGAGAGAGAGCAGGATAGAGAGAGTGATGGAGAGAGAGCAGGAGAGAGAGAGTGATGGAGAGAGAGCAGGAGAGAGAGAGTGATGGAGAGAGAGCAGGAGAGAGAGAGTGATGGAGAGAGAGCAGGATAGAGAGAGTGATGGAGAGAGAGCAGGATAGAGAGAGTGATGGAGAGAGAGCAGGATAGAGAGAGTGATGGAGAGAGAGCAGGAGAGAGAGAGTGATGGAGAGAGAGCAGGATAGAGAGAGTGATGGAGAGAGAGCAGGAGAGAGAGAGTGATGGAGAGAGAGCAGGATAGAGAGAGTGATGGAGAGAGAGCAGGAGAGAGAGAGTGATGGAGAGAGAGCAGGATAGAGAGAGTGATGGAGAGAGAGCAGGAGAGAGAGAGTGATGGAGAGAGAGCAGGATAGAGAGAGTGATGGAGAGAGAGCAGGAGAGAGAGAGTGATGGAGAGAGAGCAGGAGAGAGAGATGATGGAGAGAGAGCAGGATAGAGAGAGTGATGGAGAGAGCGCAGGAGAGAGAGTGATGGAGAGAGAGCAGGATAGAGAGAGTGATGGAGAGAGAGCAGGAGAGAGAGTGATGGAGAGAGAGCAGGATAGAGAGAGTGATGGAGAGAGAGCAGGAGAGAGAGAGTGATGGAGAGAGAGGCAGGATAGAGAGAGTGATGGAGAGAGAGCAGGAGAGAGAGAGTGATGGAGAGAGAGCAGGATAGAGAGAGTGATGGAGAGAGAGCAGGATAGAGAGAGTGATGGAGAGAGAGCAGGAGAGAGAGAGTGATGGAGAGAGCAGGATAGAGAGAGTGATGGAGAGAGAGCAGGAGAGAGAGAGTGATGGAGAGAGAGCAGGATAGAGAGAGTGATGAGAGAGCAGGAGAGAGAGAGTGATGGAGAGAGAGCAGGATAGAGAGAGTGATGGAGAGAGAGCAGGAGAGAGAGAGTGATGGAGAGAGAGCAGGAGAGAGAGAATGATGGAGAGAGAGCAGGAGAGAGAGAGTGATGGAGAGAGAGCAGGGAGAGAGAGAGTGATGGAGAGAGAGCAGGAGAGAGAGAGTGATGGAGAGAGAGCAGGAGAGAGAGAGTGATGGAGAGAGGCAGGAGAGAGAGAGTGATGGAGAGAGAGCAGGAGAGAGAGAGTGATGGAGAGAGAGAGCAGGATAGAGAGAGTGATGGAAGAGAGAGCAGGATAGAGAGGGTGATGGAGAGAGAGCAGGATAGAGAGAGTGATGGAGAGAGAGCAGGATAGAGAGAGTGATGGAGAGAGAGCGGAGAGAGAGAGTGATGGAGAGAGAGCAGGAGAGAGAGAGTGATGGAGAGAGAGCAGGAGAGAGAGAGTGATGGAGAGAGAGCAGGGAGAGAGAGAGTGATGGAGAGAGAGCAGGAGAGAGAGAGTGATGGAGAGAGAGAGCAGGATAGAGAGAGTGATGGAGAGAGAGCAGGATAGAGAGAGTGATGGAGAGAGAGCGTGATGGAGAGAGAGCAGGAGAGAGAGAGTGATGGAGAGAGAGCAGGATAGATAGAGTGATGGAGAGAGGCAGGAGAGAGAGAGTGATGGAGAGAGAGCAGGATAGAGAGAGTGATGGAGAGAGAGCAGGAGAGAGAGAGTGATGGAGAGAGAGCAGGATAGAGAGAGTGATGGAGAGAGCAGGATAGAGAGAGTGATGGAGAGAGAGCAGGAGAGAGAGAGTGATGGAGAGAGAGCAGGATAGAGAGAGTGATGGAGAGAGCAGGATAGAGAGAGTGATGGAGAGAGCAGGATAGAGAGAGTGATGGAGAGAGAGCAGGAGAGAGAGCAGGATAGAGAGAGTATGGAGAGAGAGCAGGATAGAGAGAGTGATGGAGAGAGAGCAGGATAGAGAGAGTGATGGAGAGAGCAGGATAGAAGAGTGTGATGGAGAGAGCAGGATAGAGAGAGTGATGGAGAGAGAGCAGGAGAGAGAGCAGGATAGAGAGAGTGATGGAGAGAGAGCAGGAGAGAGAGAGTGATGGAGAGAGAGCAGGAGAGAGAGAGTGATGGAGAGGCAGATACAGAGAGTGGGAGATATCAGGAAGAGAGCAGAGAGCAGTGAGAGAGAGTGATGGAGCGAGAGCAGGATAGAGAGAGTGATGGAGAGAGAGCAGGATAGAGAGAGTGATGGAGAGAGAGCAGGATAGAGAGGATGATGGAGAGAGAGGGATAGAGAGATGATGGAGAGGAGCAGGATAGAGAGAGTGATGGAGAGAGAGCAGGAGAGAGAGTGATGAGAGAGAGCAGGAGAGAGAGAGTGATGGAGAGAGAGCAGGATAGAGAGAGTGATGGAGAGAGAGCAGGATAGAGAGAGTGATGGAGAGAGCAGGATAGAGAGAGGTGGAAGGGAGCAGGAGAGAGAGGATGGAGAGGCAGATAGAGAGAGTGATGGAGAGAGAGCAGGAAGAGAGAGTGAGTGAGAGAAGAGGGGAGAGCAGGATAGAGAGATGATGGGAGAGAGGCAGAGAGAGAGAGAGTGATGGAGAGAAAGCAGGATAGAGGAGTGATGGAGAGAGAGCAGGAGAGAGAGAGTGATGGAGAGAGAGCAGGAGAGAGAGAGTGATGGAGAGAGAGCAGTGAGAGAGAGAGTGATGGAGAGAGAGGCAGGATAGAGAGAGTGATGGAGAGAGAGCGGAAGTAGAGAGAGTGATGGAGAGAGAGGCAGGATAGAGAGAGTGATGGAGAGAGAGCAAGGAGAGAGAGAGTGATGGAGAGAGAGCAGGATAGAGAGAGTGATGGAGAGAGAGCAGGAGAGAGAGAGTGATGGAGAGAGAGCAGGATAGAGAGAGTGATGGGAGAGGAGCAGAGAGACGAAGAGAGTTGAGGAGAGAGAGCAGGATAGAGAGAGTGATGGAGAGAGAGCAGGAAGAGAGAGTGATGGGAGAAGGCAGGATAGAGAGAGGATGGAGGAGAGCAGGAGAGAGAGAGTGATGGAAGAGAGAGCAGGGAGAGAGATGAAGTGATGGAGAGGCAGGAGAGAGAGTGATGGAGAGAGAGCAGGATAGAGAGAGTGATGGAGAGAGGCAGTAGAGAAGAGTGATGGAGAGAGAGCAGGATAGAGAGAGTGATGGAGAGAGAGCAGGAGAGAGAGAGTGATGGAGAGAGAGCAGGATAGAGAGAGTGATGGAGAGAGAGCAGGAGAGAGAGAGTGATGGAGAGAGAGCAGGATAGAGAAGTGATGGAGAGAGAGCAGGATAGAGAGAGTGATGGAGAGAGAGCAGGAGAGAGAGAGTGATGGAGAGAGAGCAGGATAGAGAGAGTGATGGAGAGAGAGCAGGAGAGAGAGAGTGATGGAGAGAGAGCAGGATAGAGAGAGTGATGGAGAGAGAGCAGGAGAGAGAGAGTGATGGAGAGAGAGCAGGATAGAGAGAGTGATGGAGAGAGAGCAGGAGAAGAGAGAGTGATGGAGAGAGAGCAGGAGAGAGAGAATGATGGAGAGAGAGCAGGAGAGAGAGAGTGATGGAGAGAGAGCAGGAGAGAGAGAGTGATGGAGAGAGAGCAGGAGAGAGAGAGTGATGGAGAGAGAGCAGGAGAGAGAGAGTGATGGAGAGAGAGCAGGAGAGAGAGAGTGATGGAGAGAGAGCAGGAGAGAGAGAGTGATGGAGAGAGAGAGCAGGATAGAGAGAGTGATGGAGAGAGAGCAGGATAGAGAGGGTGATGGAGAGAGAGCAGGAGAGAGAGAGTGATGGAGAGAGAGCAGGATAGAGAGAGTGATGGAGAGAGAGCAGGAGAGAGAGAGTGATGGAGAGAGAGCAGGAGAGAGAGAGTGATGGAGAGAGAGCAGGAGAGAGAGAGTGATGGAGAGAGAGCAGGAGAGAGAGAGTGATGGAGAGAGAGCAGGAGAGAAGAGAGTGATGGAGAGAGAGAGCAGGATAGAGAGAGTGATGGAGAGAGAGCAGGATAGAGAGAGTGATGGAGAGAGAGCGTGATGGAGAGAGAGCAGGAGAGAGAGAGTGATGGAGAGAGAGCAGGATAGATAGAGTGATGGAGAGAGAGCAGGAGAGAGAGAGTGATGGAGAGAGAGCAGGATAGAGAGAGTGATGGAGAGAGAGCAGGATAGAGAGAGTGATGGAGAGAGAGCAGGAGAGAGAGAGTGATGGAGAGAGAGCAGGATAGAGAGAGTGATGGAGAGAGAACAGGAGAGAGAGAGTGATGGAGAGAGCAGGATAGAGAGAGTGATGGAGAGAGAGCAGGATAGAGAGAGTGATGGAGAGAGAGCAGGATAGAGAGAGTGATGGAGAGAGAGCAGGATAGAGAGAGTGATGGAGAGAGAGCAGGAGAGAGAGTGGTGAGAGAGAGTGATGATAGAGAGAGCAGGAGAGAGAGATGAGAGAGAGAGCAAGAGAGAGAGAGAGAGAGAGTGATGGAGAGAGAGCAGGAGAGAGAGAGAGTGATGGAGAGAGAGCAGGATAGAGAGAGTGATGGAGAGAGAGCAGGTAGAGAGAGTGATGGAGAGAGAGCAGGAGAGAGAGAGTGATGGAGAGAGAGCAGGAGAGAGAGAGTGATGGAGAGAGAGCAGGATAGAGAGAGTGATGGAGAGAGAGCAGGATAGAGAGAGTGATGGAGAGAGAGCAGGAGAGAGAGAGTGATGGAGAGAGAGCAGGAGAGAGAGAGTGATGGAGAGAGAGCAGGATAGAGAGAGTGATGGAGAGAGAGCAGGATAGAGAGTGATGGAGAGAGAGCAGGATAGAGAGAGTGATGGAGAGAGAGCAGGATAGAGAGAGTGATGGAGAGAGAGCAGGAGAGAGAGAGTGATGGAGAGAGAGCAGGATAGAGAGAGTGATGGAGAGAGAGCAGGATAGAGAGAGTGATGGAGAGAGAGCAGGATAGAGAGAGTGATGGAGAGAGAGCAGGAGAGAGAGAGTGATGGAGAGAGAGCAGGATAGAGAGAGTGATGGAGAGAGAGCAGGATAGAGAGAGTCATGGAGAGAGAGCAGGAGAGAGAGAGTGATGGAGAGAGAGCAGGATAGAGAGAGTGATGGAGAGAGAGCAGGATAGAGAGAGTGATGGAGAGAGAGCAGGAGAGAGAGAGTGATGGAGAGAGAGCAGGAGAGAGAGAGTGATGGAGAGAGAGCAGGATAGAGAGAGTGATGGAGAGAGAGAGCAGGAGAGAGAGTGATGGAGAGAGAGCAGGATAGAGAGAGTGATGGAGAGAGAGCAGGATAGAGAGAGTGATGGAGAGAGAGCAGGATAGAGAGAGTGATGGAGAGAGAGCAGGATAGAGAGAGTGATGGAGAGAGAGCAGGAGAGAGAGTGGTGAGAGAGAGTGATGATAGAGAGAGCAGGAGAGAGAGATGAGAGAGAGAGCAAGAGAGAGAGAGAGAGAGAGTGATGGAGAGAGAGCAGGAGAGAGAGAGAGTGATGGAGAGAGAGCAGGATAGAGAGAGTGATGGAGAGAGAGCAGGAGAGAGAGTGATGGAGAGAGCAGGATAGAGAGAGTGATGGAGAGAGAGCAGGAGAGAGAGAGAGTGATGGAGACAGAGCAGGAGAGAGAGAGTGATGGAGAGAGAGCAGGAGAGAGAGAGTGATGGAGAGAGAGAGCAGGAGAGAGAGATGAGAGAGAGAGAGAGAGAGAGAGAGAGTCTGTTCCACCATCAGGCCTCTGAATGATCTAGCCTACATCAAACTGTCATTGAACAGAGCCTCTGGTACTGGAAAACTGGATGGGGTGACATCCTGAGGGAGCATACTGTAACAGTTACTCTGATGTCTTGTTCAGTACTCCTCATCTGTGTGTGTGACTGTGAACGGTGTCAGGTGATTTGAGTGAATGGTGTCACAGTGGATTTTGAATAATGGCCGCATGCAGAAATAGGCCAACAATAAACTTTACAAAGCTTCGTCATGCTCTGTAAGGTCTCACATCTTTCGGTGAAGCATAATCATATACGTCATATAACCATGAAGCCATTATGTCACAACCTCACGTCATGGTGTATCTCCATAGACATTTACAGAGCATCACTGTTTGTTTCTTACACATCGACTTGCTTGGTTACATGGCTGCTCCTCATCTTTGAGTCAATCCATTTAGCTTTTAAATTCACCTCACTGGCTGTGGCACACATGTGGGTTCAATCAAGAATAAAGGATGTGTGATGATGGAGAGAGGGAGATAGAGAGAGGGCGAGAGAAGGGGGGGTGATAGAGACAGAGAGAGAGAGAGAGAAGGGGGGGTGATAGAGACTGAGAGAGGGAGAGAGACAGAGAGAGGAAGAGAGACACAGAGAGAGAGAAGGGGGATGATAGAGACAGAGAGAGAGAGAGAGAAGGGGGGTGATAGAGAGAGAGAGAGAGGGAGAGAGAGACAGAGAGAGGAAGAGAGACAGAGAGAGAGAAGGGGGAGAGAGAGGAGAGAGAGAGAGAGACGGAGAGAGAGGGAGAGAGAGAGAGAGCGAGAGAGAGAAGGAGAGGGAGAGAGAGGGTGAGAGAAGGGGGATGATAGAGACAGAGAGAGAGAGAGAGAGAAGGGGGGGGTGATAGAGAGAGAGACAGAGAGGGAGAGACAGAGAGGAAGAGAGGAGAGAGAGAGAGAGAGGGACAGAGAGAGAGAGAGAGAGAGAGAGAGAGAGAGA